>NW_024081433.1:818928-902116 GCF_003009895.1 Hyaena hyaena
TTTACACATTTTCTTGAATAAATATTCCACAAACATTTTTGAAAGTGGTGTGATGGAATTAAAAACATCTAAATGTGCTATTGACAATGGAAGGGCATTATTATTCACTCATGACTGAAGGAATCCCGCAAATGATGATAATTGAAAGTGGCTTTAAAATATGTCCTGGGAGTTTAGCTTTCTCCTAGGGAAATTAATGCCTTACTTGTTTGCATAAGACTATGGGGAATAGGATTTAGTCTCATTAATTTGACTATTGTGGAGAGTGCTGCTATGAACATTGGGGTCCATGTGCTCCTATGCATCAGCACTCCTATCTCCCTTGGGTAAATTCCTAGCAGTGCTATTGCTGGGTCATAGGGGAGTTCTACTGTTAATTTTTTGAGGAACCTCCACACTATTTTCAGAGGGGCTGTACCAGTTTACATTCCCACCAACAGTGTAGGGGAGGTGCCCGCTTCTCCACATCCTTGCCAGCATCTAGAGTCCTCTGATTTGCTCATTTTAGCCACTCTGACTGGCGTGAGGTGGTATCTCAGCGTGGTTTTGATTTGTATTTCCCTGATGAGAAGGGATGCAGAGCATCATTTCATGTGTCTGTTGGCCATCTGGATGTCCTCTTTGGAGAAGTGTCTGTTCATATCTTCTGCCCATTTCTTCACTGGATTGTTTTTCGGGTGTGGAGTTTGGGGAGTTCCTTAGAGATTTTGGATATTAACCCTTTATCTGATATGCCATTTGTAACTACCTTTTCCCATTCTGTCGGTTGCCTATTTTATGGGTGTTTCCTTTGCCGTGCAGAAACTTTTAATCTTGATGAGGTCCCAATAGTTTATTTTTGCTCTTGATTCCCTTGCTTTGGGGGATGTGTCAAGCAAGAAATTGCTGCGGTGGAGGACAAGGAGGTTGTCTCCTGCTTTCTCCTCTAGGGTGTTGATGGTTTCCTGTCACACGTTCAGGTCCTTTATCCATTTTGAGTTGATTTTTGTGCATGGTGTGAGAAAATGATCGAGTTTCATTCTTCTGCATGCTGCTGTCCAGTTCTCCCAACACCATCTGTTAAAGAGGCTGTCTTTTTTCCATTGGATATTCTTTCCTGCTTTGTCAAAGATTAGTTGGCTGTATACTTTTGGGTCCACCTCTGAGTTCTCAATTCTGTTCCATTGGTCTATGTGTCTGTTTTTGTGCCTATACCATGCTGTCTTGAAGATGACAGCTTTGTAGTAGAGGCTATAGTCTGGGATGGTGATACCTCCTGTTTTGGTTTACTTCTTCAATATTACTTTGGCTATTCGAGGTCTTTTGTGGTTCTATACAAATTTTAGTATAGTTTGTTTTAGTTTTGTGAAGTATGCTGGTACAATTTTGATTGGGATTGCATTGAATGTGTAGATTGCTTTGGGTAGTAATGACATCTTAACTATATTCTTCCTATCCATGAGCATGGAATGTTTTTCCATTTCTTTGTGTCTTCTTCAATTTCCTTCATAAGTTTTCTATAGTTTTCATCATACAGATCTCTTGTATCCTTGATTAGGTTTATTCCTAGGTATTTTATGGTTTTTTGTGCAATTGTGAATGGGATCAGTTTCTTGATTTCTCTTTCTGTTGCTTCATTATTTTGGTGTATAAAAATGCAACCGATTTCTTTACGTTGATTTTGTACCCTGCAACTGTGCTGAATTCTTGAATCAGTTCTAGTAGGCTTCTGGTGGAGTCTGTTGGGTTTTCTATGTAGAGTATCATGTCGTCTGCAAAAAGTGAAAGTTGGACTTCTTCTTTGCCGATTCTGATGCCTTTACTTCCTTCTATTGTCTGACGGCTGATGCTAGGACTTCCAGCACTATGTTAAACAACAGTGGTGAGAGTGGACATCCCTGTCGTGTTCCTGATCTCAGGGGGAAAGCTCTCAGTTTTTCCCGACTGAGAAGGATGTAGGCTGAGGGCTTCTCATAGATGGATTTTATGATGTTTAAGTAAGTTCCTTCTATCCCAACTTTCTCGAGGGTCTTTATTAAAAAGGGATGCTGTATTTTGCCAGATACTTTTTCTGCATCTATTGACAGGATCATACGGTATTTGTCTTTTCTTTTGTTTATGTGATGTATCACATTGATTGATGTGCAAATATGGAACCAGCCCTGTAACCCAGGAATGAATCCCACTTGATCTTGGTGGATAATTCTTTTTATGTGCTGCTGGATTCGATTTGCAAGTGTCTTGTTGAGGATTTTTGCATCCGTATTCATCAAGGATATTGGCCTGTAGTTCTCTTTTTTTGCTGGACCTCTGCCTGGCTTGGGAATCAGGGTGATGCTGGCTTCATAAAATGAGTCTAGAAGTTTTCCTTCAATTTCTATTTTTTGGAATAGCTTGAGAAGAATTGGTATTAATTCTGTTTTAAACGTCTGATAGAATTCCCCAAGGAAGCCATCAGGTCCAGGGATCTTATTTGTGGGAGATTTTTGATAACTGATTTGATTTCTTCACTAGTTATGGGTCTGTTCAGATTTCCTATCTCTTCCAGTGTGAATTTTGGTAGTGAGTGTGTGTTTAGGAATTTGTCCATTTCTTCTATGTTGTCCAATTTGTTGGCATATAATTTTTCATAGTATTCCCTGATACTTGCTTGCAATTCTGAGGGGTTGGTTGTAATAAGTCCATTTTCATTCATGATTTTGTCTATTTGGGTGCTCTCTCTTTTCTTTTTGAGAAGCCTGGCTAGAGTTTGGTTAATTTTGTTTATTTTTTCAAAAAAACCAACTCTTGGTTTCATGGATCTGTTCAATTGTTTCTTTGGTCTCTATGTTGTTTATTTCTGCTCTGATTTTTTACTATTTCTCTTCGTCTACTGGGTTTGGGGTGCTCTTGTTGCTCTGCCTCTAGTTCCTTTAGGTGAGCTGTTAGATTTTGCAGCTGCGCTTTTTCTAATTTCTTGAAATAGTCCTGGAGTACAATGTACTTTCGTCTTAGGACTGCATTTGCCGCATCCCATAGAGTTTGGATTGTTGTATTTTCATTTTCATTTGTTTCCATATATTTTTAAATTTTTTCTCTAACTGCCTGATTGTCCCATTCATTCTTTAGTAGCGTGTTCTTTAACCTCCAGGCTTTTGGAGGTTTTCCAGACCTCTTCGTGTAATTTCAAGTTTCAAAAATTGTGATCTGACAGTGTGCATGATAGGATCTCAATTCTTTTATATTTATGAGGGCTGCTCTATGTCCCAGTATGTGATCTATCTTGGAGAATGTGCCATGTGCACTTGAGAAGAAAGTGAATTCCATGGCCTCAGGATGTAGAGTTCTAAATATATCAGTCAGATCCATCTGGTCCGATGTGTCATTCAAGTCCATTGTTTCTTTTGTGATTTTCTGTCTTGTTGATCTATCCATTTCTGTAAGCGAAGTACTAACATCCCCTGCTATTTAGCACATTCTTATC
The DNA here is from genome assembly GCF_003009895.1 of Hyaena hyaena. NCBI lineage: Eukaryota > Metazoa > Chordata > Mammalia > Carnivora > Hyaenidae > Hyaena > Hyaena hyaena. The sequence continues at coordinate 822,371 of NW_024081433.1, forward strand.
TATAAGATTGTTTCTGTTTGTGATTGTTTTAAATATTTAGATGCTCCCATATTTGGTGCGAAGACATTTATGATTGTTAGTTCTTCCTGATGGATAGGCCCTGTAATTATTATATAATGCCCTTCTTCATCTCTTGTTATTGTCTTTAATTTAAAGTCCAGTTTGTCTGATATAAGTATAGCTACTCCGGCTTTCTTTTTATTTCCAGTAGCATGATATATATTTCTCCATCCCCTTACTTTTAATCTGAAGGTATCTTCCCGTCTAAAATGAGTTTCTTGTAGACAGCATATAGATGGATTTTGTTTTTTAATCCATTCTGCTACCCTATGTCTTTTGATTGGAGCATTCAGCCCATTTACATTCACTGTTATTCACTGTTATTATTGAAATATGTGGGTTTAGAGTCATTGTGTCCTTTGTGGGATTCATTCTTGTGGTGGTGTCTCTGGTGTCTTCGTTCCTTGTAAACTTTCCTTCAGAGCATCCCCCTCAGGATTTCTTGTAGGGCTGGCTTAGTGGTGACAAAGTCTTTCAATTTTTGTTTATTTGGAAAGACTTTTATCTCTCCTTCTATTTTGAATGACAGGCTTGCTGGATAGAGGATTCTTGGCTGCATATTTTTTCTGTTCATCACATTGAAGATCTCTTGCCATTCCTTTCTGGCCTGCCAAGTTTCAGTAGATAGGTCCGTCACCACTCTGATAGGTTTCCCTTTGTATGTGAGGGTCGTTTTCTCCCTAGCTGCTTTCAAGATTCTCTCTTTGTCCTTATATTTTTCCATTTTTACTATGATATGCTGTGCAGAAGATCGATTCAAATTACATCTCAGGGGAGTTCTCTGTGCCTCTTGTATTTCAACATTTACTTCCTTCCCTAGGTTGGGGAAGTTCTCTGCTTTAATTTGTTCCAGGACTCCTTCAGCACCTTTCCCTCTCTCTTCCTCTTCTGGGATTCCTATGATACAATATGGATAGTGTTCCGTTTGACTGTATCGCTGAGCTCTCGAACTCTTCTTTCATGTTCTTGGATCAGTTTGTCTCTTTTTCTCAGTTTCTACTTTTTCTACAATGGTGTCTTCTAAATCAGTTATTCTCCTTTCTGCCTCTTCAATCCGTGCATTGGACACCTCCAGTTTATTATGTTTCTCATTTATCACATTTTTTACTTCATCATGCCTATTTTTATGCTCCATGCTGTTTGTAGCCTTAGTTTCTTTGGTGTCCTCCATGCTTTTTTCAAGCCCAGCAATTAATTTTATGATTATTGTTCTAAACTCTTGTTCAGTTATGCTGCTTATACCTGTTTTGAGCAGTTCTTTAGCTGTCAATTCTTCTTGGAATTTCTTTGGAGGAGAGCTCTTTCATTTCGTCATTTTGGTTAGCTTTATATCTCTTGTTAGTTTTAAAGACTTGTTATGAACTCTGCACCTGTGAGCGCTGCTGTACCCAAGAAGACTCTATGACTGTCTAGGGCCTATCCTTTCAGAAAGTGTTCTTTGAATGATATCTCTTGGTCTCTCTTGTTGAGACCTTGGTTATTTTATTTTCCTACTCGTGGTATTTGGGACTCGTCACCATGTGTACTTTGGCTTGTTTCTTGTAGTAGCCCTGGAGAAGAAAACAGACAGACAAACACACCGGGAACAGAGGCACACAAATGCACAGACAAATCCAACAAACACGCAAACTGAGAGGGAAAATGAAAAAAGTAAAGAGAAAAGAGGGAGGAGGGAAGGTGAATAATAGAAAATAAAAATACATTAAAAATTCAAAAAGAAGAAAGGAAAAGGAAAAAAGAAGAAAGCCAATAGACAAAGAACAGTTTAAAGCATATAACCAGATTTCCCCACTACCATTAAATAGCTGGGTGTATGCAGTGCTGGTTGAAGAGCATAGAGAAAGAGATGACAGGACGGGGATGAAGCAAAATTAGAAATAGAATGAACAGGCAGAGGGGATAAGAAGCTTTTTTTCAAAGAGCTGAAGGGTGGACTATGGTTGAAGAGGTGAGAGAATGACGCTGGTGTTATCCAGAGAAACTATATAGTCTGATTACTGAAAAGGTAGGTAGGTGTAGAATTTACATCTACAGAATAGATTAAATGTGACTGTTTAAGTAAGCCAGTGACCAGAGGTAATCAGGTCAGTGCTCCAATTAAAAAAAAAAAAGAGGAGGGCAGCTCTCTAGCAGGGATGGGCGTGGTTTGATCCAATGCGTCAGGCAGGAGTTCTGCCTTGGCGGTTGTGGAGAGAAGAGTGGCAGCACTCCTGTCCCTTCTTGAACCAAGCGCTGTACCCCACTTTTTTGGGTGTGTAAACTCCTTGTGCTGGGGGCGCAGCCAAGGTGGGTCATGCTCTATATCCCAGGCCAGGCCTCGTTTCCAAATCCCAGTCCTAGTGCCCCACTGAAATTACTGTAGACACAACCTCACAGGCGATCCCCTCAGGGCAATTCCAAGCCTCTTGACTTCCCCCTGGGGATTGATCCAGAAGCTGCTGCTCCTGTCTCCTCCAGGTCGGGTTGGCAAGGAAGCACCGGGGTCACCCGGGAGTGCTCGGGTCCGCTGGAGAGCGAGAAACCGGGTCCCTCTGTGTCTCGTCACCCGAAACACGAACTCACGGGCAAATCTCCCAGTTTTAAGCCCTTCGCCTCCCCTCTAGGGATCCAGCCAAGCCACAAGCACAAAGGCGCGGTCAGCGCGTGACCCCTCCAGGTTGAGTTGGCCTGCATGCAGTTGTTTTCCAGGGGATTGGGATAAATGCGTCCCGCTTAAGCTCAGCTGGAGAGCCGGAGACCGGGTCCCTCTGTGTCCCGAGTGGAGGTTTTCCTGTTCCCCAGGGACAGGGACCATGTCTTGAGCAGTTTCGGCCTCTCTCTTTCCCCTCTCACTCCCTGCAGAGGGAGATTGCCACTGTCCCTCTTCGTCTCTGGTTCCGGCCCAATTTTATCTTCCCCAGTTGAGAGTCAGTTAGAAGGTTTTCTCAGCAGCCTCTGTCTTCCTTTCCTCCCAAACTCCTGGATTCTGTAATGGTTTCTATGGCTTCAGGTCCTCTTCCTGCGAGATATGGGGGCGAGTACAATGTACGGAGCTCCCTAGTCCTCCCCCATCTTGCCTCTCTCTTAATCCTTTTTCTTGATGCATCACAGTTTCCCTTTTATAAATGCTATAGCTCTGGTTGCCAGGGAGGGAAGTATCAGAGGAATGAAGTATGTTCTTCTTGTTCACAGTGTGTGACTTTTCTATTATTATGTAAATGTTTTCTACAATTAAAGCATCCCAAGGTGTGCCTATTATATGCTTATATTTACATAAATTCACATAGAGATTGATTTAAAAAAAAAAAGTATATATGGTGAGTCCTAATCAAGTCATTGTACATGCTGTTAGCCTTGGGAATAGAAGGCTAAGAAGTATAATGATGAACTCTTGGTAAGTTTTTCCTTGATTTTAAGTATTTATAGAGTTATTTTCTAATCATTAATTTTCCAAAAAGGGAATTATTATATGTTCGGTATGTCACAGGTTCAAGATTTTTGATAACTCTTTTTGATGATACCTCTTAATGGTTTTAAAAAATCAGGGTGTGTATCTAGACTATACCTAGTGACACTGCATGTCTGTCATTCTTGGTCAGAGGCAAATAATAGGTCACAGGGAAATTGCTGTAATCCTTCCGAAAGTTGTGATGTGGCACAGTTACAGGTCTGCATGAACAGCTGGATGCTTTCTCAGTTCGTCATTCATGAATTGTTTCCCCAACCCTGTCAACAGTTATTCTTCTGAGGAGCAATCATGCTACTCTTGAATTCCTGTAGGACTACAAAGTCATCCCGTAACGAGCAGTTATATTGACGTTGCTAACTTGAGCCTCGAAATGGCCCTTGTGTTGTGATATAACCATCAGTTGCCGTACCAAAATAGGGTCCAGTCGTAATTGGGAAGCTCCAAGTATTTATGATAGTAGTATTCTCTAGTTTAAGCACCTGCCTTACGACATTTCCCTTATTTCTTGAATATTAATGGTCATCATGGGGCATAAAAGATACACATCTTAATGAACAAAACTAAAGCGGTATTCTGATGTTCTTGTACTGACAAGTTAGATACAAAGATGGGGCTCTACACAGATGACAACTTTTTTTTTTTTTTTAATGGGAATATAATTGCCTCTGGAGATACTGATCAGGACAGATAGATGTTTCTTCTGGTCTGCTTAGACACTAGAGATTTATGATATGAATCTATTAGAATATATTTCATCTGTTCCTTAAATCTGGAACAAAGACATGACCTTGATTTCAAGAGAAAATAAAAAAGGCATATCAATGTGAAATAGATGATTTGGACATTTTGCTGACATGGAAAGTTTTTCTTTGGAAAAAAGCATTCTTCTAACTTGGCTTTTTAAAGCCAAAACTAGTGAAATTGTCCAAGTGACATGTGATATTAACTTAGGCAATATAATTTGAAACTGAAATTTAATTGCAAAGCACTATCTTTTAGTCTCTCTATATGTACATTTTATTAATTTTAACTAAAATCTTCAGTTTAGATAAAATAAACTATCACCTATTATTGAATGCACAGTATATTACTTTCACAGCCATAGTTTTCTGGGTATACCTCAGTGATAGAGCTCTGTAATTTTTATATAAAAAAACCAAAAACAAAACAAAAACAAGAGTAACTGTAATTGATAAGTTTTTGTTTTTTTTTTTTTGCTTTTGGGCATCTTAGAACAATCATGTATTATCTGTACAAATCATGTATTATTTCTACAAATGTAGAAGTTATGAAGCATAATAAAAAATATATCAGTGAAACCACATTATTATTGCTACCTATTAGTCTTTCCCATTCACTGGTATGTCCTGCATTATAATGAAAATTGCTTGAATTTTTTTTAATTGGCAATTTTATTTGTGTGCTATATATATGTAATTACTATATGTTTGAATTTTTACACAATGTATTATTTTACTTATTTTGAGCTTTTAAAAGTGTTTTCATACTTTATGAAGTTTTTGATATTTTTATTTGTTCCACATTGTTTCTAACTTTTATATTGCTATTATTTACTGCCAATTTATTTTATATGAATACATCATGATTAATTGTATACTCTCCTATTTTAGGGGGCAGTTCCCATTTGCTATTGATACAGATAATTCTGTTTTGAATAGTCTAGGTTTTCTAATGTGCATTTGCAGCAATTTGTCGAGAAGTACGGTTGCTGGGTTTTAGTATTTGCATGTATGACTTTACAACATAATGTCAAATTTGTTTCCAAAATAATTATATCAATTTATTCTACTAGCAGTATACATAGTTAACTATGTTCTATATTCACAACATTTTTGGTATGATCAGACATTGCTAGTATTGTGAATATAAAAGCTATCTACCACAGTTTTATTTTACAAATTTCTAATTAGTAATGAGGTGCGAGTATCTTTCATTTATTTTCCTTATTTGGTCATTATTTACAGGCATTGTATGAAACATTAAATATACATTAAAATCTATTCTGGATAAGAATCCTTTTTCAACTATATGTGATGGAAATTAATTCTCCTGATTTTTGTTTTCTCTCTTCACATTTTTAAATACATTTTTTTGCTGTAAAGTTCCAATTTTAATGTCCAATTAGTCGACATTTCTGATGTTTGAATAATATTTCTATGCCATGGCCGGTGAGGGGTTCTTTTGTCTTATAAAGTTTTTATAGTTTTTGTTTTATACATAAGTCTTTATCTGAAGTTGATTATTGTGGATCTCATGAACTAGAGACCTAATTTCTTTTTCTTTTTCCATCGGAATAATGAATTGTCCCATCACTGCCAATTAAATACTCTCTTCACATGTATTAATGATGAAATCATTTACAGTGATTCTTTTGTTATATATTAAGTGTTCTTCAACTAATATATTTTTCTTTGATCTGTTTTGCCTTTCCCTGTTTCAAGACTACATTAGCTTAAATATATTTGGTTTCTAATAAATCTTGATATTTCAAAGAGGAAGATCCTCCAAACTTTCCCTTCTCCAGGAGCCTTTGGTCACTCCTGGTACTTATAATTGCCTATAAATTTTACAAAAATTGTGCTGAAAATATTATAACAATTTCATAGAACCTACAGAACACTGTATATGTTATCCGTTTATTTATGTCTTTTTTAAATGTTTATCTACTTATTTTTGAGGGAGAGAATACAAGCAGGGAAAGGGCAGGGAGAGATGGGGCCAGAGAGAGAGGGAGACAGAGAATTCCAAGCAGGTTCCAAGTTGTCAGGACAGAGCCAGACACTGGGCTCAGACTCCTGAATGATGAGATCATGACCTGAGCTGAAACCCAGAATTGAACACTTAACTGACTGATCCACCCAGGCACCCCTGTAATGTGAAAAATATTTTCATTTTGATGTAATCTCAATAGTTTATTTTTACTTTTGTTTTCCTTGTCTTAGGAGACATACCTAGCTAGAAACATTACTGTGGATGACGTCAGAAATTATTGCCTTTGTTCTCTTCTACGATTTTTATGGTTTTAGGTCTCACATTAAGGTCTTTAACACATTTTGAGTTTATTTCTGTATATGATGTTAGAAAGTAGTCTGGTTTCATTCTTTTCCATGTGTTTGTCAAGTTTTCCCTGCACCATTTATTCAAGAGACTGTCTTGTATATTGTATATTCTTGCCTTCTTTGTCAAAGACTCCGTTTTGTTTTCCTTTTATCTTTGGGTCTGTTTTCAGACTTCAAGCTGTATTACAAAGCTGTAATCATCAAGACATATGGTACTGGTACAAGAACTCCATTGCTCAGACCAATGGAACAGAAGAGGGAACTCAGAAATGGTCCCACAAACATATGGCCAACTAACCTTTGACAAAGCAGGAAAGAACATTCAATGGAATGACAGTCTCTTCAGCAAGTAGTGCTAGGAAAACTGGACACTGACATGCAGATAAATGAACCTGGACTATTTTCTTACACCATACACAAAAATAAACTCAAAATGGATGAAAGACCTAAATGTAAGATAGGAAGCCATCAAAATCCTCGAGGAGAAGCAGGCAAAAACCTCTGACCTTGGCTGCAGCAACTTCTTACTCAACATGTCTCCAGAGGCAAAGGAAACAAAAGCAAAAATGAGTTATTGGGACCTCATCAAAATAAAAAGCTTCTGTGCAGCGAAGGAAGCAATCAGCAAGACTAAAGGCAACCAACGGAATGCGAGAAGATATTTGCAAATGACATATCTGATCTTTGGGTCTGTTTTTGTGCTAGTACTGTGCTGTTTTGACTACTACAGCTGTGTAGTAGATCTTGAAATCTGGGCTTGTGATAGCTCTAGCTTTGTTCCTTCTTAAGACTGCTTGGTTGTTTGGGGTCTTTTGTGGTTCCATATAAATGTTATTCTTATTTGTTCTGTGAAAAATGCTATTAGTATTTTGACAGGGATTGCATTGAATCTGTAGATTGCTTTGGGTAATAAGGACATTTTGATAACATTCTTCCTATCTGTGAGCACGGTGTATCTTTCCATTTGCATCCTACTCAATGTCTTTCATCAGTGTTTTTTATTTTTTAGAGTACAGGTCTTTCATCTCCTTCGTTAACTTTATTCCTACGTATTTTATTATTTTGATGCACTTGTAAATAGAATTATTTTCTTATTTTCTTTCTTTGGTACTTCATTACTAGTATGTAGAAATGATACTGATTTCTGTGTATTAATTTTGTATCCCACAACTTTACTGAGTTCATTTGTTATATTTAATAGTTTTTTTGTTAGAGTCCTTCGGGTTTTCTATATAGAGTATCATGTCATCTGCAAATAATGAAAGTTTTTCTTCTTTCTTGTCTGATTGCTGTTGCTAGGACTTCCAGGAATATGGAATAAAAGTGTTGAGAGTGGACATCTTTGTTTTGTTCCCGATCATGGGGGAAAAGCTGTCAGTTTTTCACCATTGAGGATATTGTTAAATCTGGGGTTTTTCATATATTATTTCATATAATAAACATATTTATTATGTTGAGGTATGTTTCCTCTAAACCTACTTAGTTGAGAGTTTTTATCATGAACAGGTATTGAATTTGTCAAGTGGTTTTTCTACATGTATTCAGGTGATCTTTTGATTTTTGTCTGTTTTGTTGATGTGATGTATCATGTTGATTATTGAACCATCCTTGTATCCCTGAAATAAATCCTATTGGATTATGATAAAAGATACTTCAAATGCATTGTTGAATGTGATTCTAGTTTTTGTTGAGGATTTTTCCATCTATATTTATCAGTGATATTGAACTATAGTTCTCTTTTTATGGTGTCTTCGTCTGGTTTCTGTATTAGGGTGATGCTGGTCTTGTAGAATGTATTTGGAAGGTTTCCTTCCTCTTACATTTTTTTGGAATAGTTTGAGAGTGATAAATATTAACTCTATAAATATTTGGCAGAATCTATCTATGAATCTATTTGGTCCTGGACTTTCATCTTTCGGTATTTTTTAAATTACTGATTTAATCTCATTACTAATAATCGATATGTTCAGATTTTCTATTTCTTCCTGATATAGTTTTGGAAGATTGTTGATAGGAATTATTTTTTTTTCATTTTTCTAGGTTGTCCTGTTTGTTGGCATATATTTTTGTAGTATTATAATCTTTTGCATTTCTCTGTGCTGGTTACTACTTCTTTCTGATTTTATTTATTTGGCACTTTTTTTTTCTCTTACTGAGTTTTGCTCAGAGTTATCACTTTTGTTTATATTTTCAAAGAATCAGCTTCTGGTTTCATTATATATATATATATATGTTATATATAACATGTTGTGGCCTAACATGTGATCTATTCCAGAGAATGTTCCACATGCACTTGAAAAGAATATGTATTCTGTTGTTTTTGAAAGGAGTATTCTGTATATACCTTTTAGGCTCATTTGGTCTAATGTGTCATTCAAAGACACTGTTTCCATATAGATTTTGTTTTCTTATTGTTGATCTATGCATTGATGTAAATGAGGTATGAAATTCCCCTTGCTATTATTGTGTTCTCATCACATTGTGTCTTTATATCCATTAATATTTGCTTTGTGTATTTAGGTGCTTCAATATTGGGAATATAAGTATATATAATTATTATATTTTCATATTAGTTTGATCACTCAATCATTATATATTCTTCTTTTTCTCTGCAATGGTCTTTGCTTTAAAGCCTATTTTGTCTGTTATGAATATCACTACCCCAGCATTTAAAAAAAAATTTTTGTTTCCATTTTCATGGTAAATATTTTTTCATTCCTTCATTTTCCGTCTGTGTCCTTAGGTCTGAGATGAGTCTCTCACAGGCAGCATATAAATGAGTCTTTTTTTAAAAAAATTATTCATTCTGCAACCCTATAGCTTCTGATTGGAGCATTTGGGCCTTTTGCATTTAAAGTAATTATTAATAGTTATGTACTGATTGCCATTTTGTTAATTGTTTTCTGGTTGATTCTGTAGTTCCTCTTTGTTCCTTTTTTCTTCTCTGCTCTCTTTGTGAGTGATGAGTTTCTATAGTGTTATGTTTGGATTTCTTTTTATTTTATCTTTTTCTATGTGTGTATTATAGGTTTTGGGTTTGCGGTTACTATGAGGTTCATATATAACACTCTAAGTTAATACTTAGAGTGTATCAAATGTATTAAGACAATGATTATTAAGTTCAAACACATTCTAAAATCAAACAAAAAACTTGTTTTTACTCTATCTCCACATTTTATATATATGATGTCATATTTTACATCTTTTTATTCATAATTTCCCTACATCTAGTTATGACCATTTCTGTACCATTTATAAAAGTCTTTTTAACATCTCTTTTAAGCTTGGTTTAGTGACGATAAACTCCTTTAACATTTGCTTGTCTGGGAAAATCTTTCTTTCTCCTTTACTCTCTCTTTAATCTTTGATATTTTAATTATCAGGGGCCAAGTGTGGAGTTCCTTGGGTTCATCTCCCTGGAACTCCTTACTTCTTGAAACAATATCTATTTCCTTTCCTAGCTTCGAGAAGTTTTCAGTTATTATATTTCAAAAGGGTTTCTGTCCCCTTCTCTCAATCTTTTTATTCTGTGACTCACATAATATAAATGATGTCCCAAAGAACCCTTAACCTATCCTCATTTTTAAAAATTCTTTTCTCCTTTTGCTGTTCAGTGTTTATGATTTCCATTCTTCCGAATCACTGACATCTTTTGCATCTCTAATTTACCGTTGATTCCCTTGAGTGTAATTTTTATTTTAGTTATTGTATTTTCCAACTCTGATTAGTATTTTTCTTTCTCTTTATTGAAGGTCTCACTGAGCTCTCCTCTCTCCAGCTAGATGAGCAATTTTATGATCATTACTTTAAGTTCTTTGTCAGGTATATAGCTTATCTCTTTCATTTAGTTCTTTTCTGAGATTTTGTCTTGTTCTTTCCTTTGGAGCATATTCCTTTCTGTCTTACCATTTTGCTTGACTTTCTGTGTTTGTTCATATGGATTAGATAAAACAGCAACTTCTCCCAAACTTAAAGGAATGGTCTTGTGGATAGTCATCCCCTATGTGTGCGTGGTGACTCTCACTGGCTGGATGAAGCTTTGCCTGATGTAGAGTGTGGGGGCTGGGGCTCTCCACATAGTGGGCACCCTGCAGGACAGCTAAAGCTGAAGGTAGGCACAGGTTGGTGTGGTCCCTGAGCTTTGCATATAGCAAGTTCCCTGGCAGAATAGCTAAGGCTGAAGTAGATGTAAGCTGGGGTGTCCTGAGGTTCAACACACAGAGGTCATCTTGGCAGGATAGCTGACAGAGTGCATATTATTTAGGTTGTCCTGGGGCTTCCTACACAGAGGGTTCCCTGACAGAGTGACTAGAACTGAGGTGGGCTGCAGGCTAGAGGTCTCAGGGCTTTCTTCACAGTGGGCCTTTCTGAAGTGGGTGCAAGCCAGGGGCTCCCTGGGCCCCCAGCACTGGCAAAATAGCTAAAGCTGCAGTTGATGCAGGTCAGGATGTCCCAAAGTCCTCCATGCAGGAGCACCCTAGCAGGGCAACTAGAGATGAGGTGGTGTGTGTGGCCTGGGAGGCCACTTTCTGTGTAGAGAGTGTCCTGACAGGATAGCTGAAGTTGAAGTGAGTGCAAGTCTGGATGTCCTAGAGGTCCATGCACAGACGGCACCTTGGCAGAATAGCTGAAGCAGAGGTGAGTATAAACCCAGGTGTCTCATGACTCTCTATGCAGAGGATTCCCCAGGAAGAGTTGCTGGAAACAAGGGAGAGTACAGATCAGGAGTGTCCTGGGGTAATCCACACAGGGGACACTCTAGCAGGACAGCTAAAGCAAAAGAGAGTGCAGGGCAGGGTTTCCTGGGACTCTCCACACCGAAGCTGACGCTGAAGTGGATACAACCCAGTGTGTCTGAGGGTGTTCACTGCAAGGGTTGCCCTGGGTGAGTGACTAGAACCAAGGCCAGTGTGGGCAGGAATGTTTTGGGGCATTGCATGCATGGCGGTGTGGGATTGCCGGGTTTGAAGCAGACATCACCCAGGAGGTTACAGAGCGCTCTCTCTGTGCTGGGGGTGCCCTAGTGAGTTATCTGAAGTTGAAGTGGTATAAGCCCAGAGTGTCCTAGGGTGTTTCATGCCTGTGTCACCTTGGCACAAAGGCTGGAACCATAGGGAGCATCACTCAGGGTTGTCTTGGTATGAATTGCTCTGTGGCCACTGTGGTGGACCCAAGGCTCACTGTGGTGGCAGGCCAGTTCCCAGTCCTTGCACTGGTCTGTGTTTTCAAGGTGGAGGGGGAGCATATACTGAATTGTTCTCCAGTCCCTCTGACCTAGAGAGCATTCCAGCAGCTCCTTCGTGGTCTAGTGGAGTTCTAAGGCTGAATCTTTTATAAATTAGTTGCTCTTTTTAACCAGACTTTTTTTTCCCCCCTCTGTGTGCAAGGACCGACAAATCTACTTCTGATCGGTCCTCTCCCTACTACATTTCACAGAGTAAGCAGTAGGGATTCCTTTCCTCCCTGTGTCTCTCTTGCTATTCTCCTTTGCTATTCTATCTTTTGTGGTTCAGAAACTCTTTAGTCACTCCATTCTTTTTCAGGGAAAATTGCTTTATAAATAGATGTAACTTAGCTTATTAGATGACATATTTTAGTTACCATTGCAAATAAGGTCTGATGTATTCTTTTTCAATGTGTTTTCTCAATATTTTAGTTTTCAAAAAATGCAATTAATGTTTTTAAAAATTGTCTTTAATATTTGTTTATTTTTGAGAGAGACAGAGAGACAGAGGGAGACACAGAATCTGAAGCAGCCTTCAGGCTCTGAGCTGTCAGCACAGAGCCTGAAGCAGGGTTTGAACCCACAAGGCTTGAGATGATGACCTGAGCTTAAGTTTGACACCCAACCGACTGAGCTACCCAGGTGCCCTACAAAATATTTTTATGTTAATATTACATTCAGAAATGTTCTTAACTTTTCATTGTAATAATTGTTGTGATTATTATTTTGGAAGTTTTATGCATTCATATCATCCCTGATGGTGGCAATTTTACTTGGTTTTTCTTGTCTTAGTTCATTGGGTAGATCTTCCAGTACAGTCTGAAGATATAACTGTGATAGAAATCATTCTTGTGTTGACTGTGATTTTTATTTTAAAATGAAAATATTTTTCCTGTAAATTCTCTTTATTAAAGGTAGTTCTGGTTAGCTAATAGTTCTTTTCTAGAATATATTTTTAATTAGTAAGTTGATATGTCTGCATTTAATTATTTCCTTTAGACTTTTTTATCTTTTTTTTCATTTCTCCTAGACAGCTAATGTAATTATCACATTTACAGATTTTTCAGTGATAGACCACCTTTACAATTGGGATAAACCAGCATGGTCATGCTATAGCACTTTTTAAAAAACATTTTTTAAAAATGCGATTTTTGAGAGAGAGAGAGAGAGAGAGCACACAATAGAAGGAGAAGGACAGAGGATGTGAAGTGGGCTCTGCCCTGACAGCTACAAGTTGGATGTGGGCATGAACTCATGAACCATGAAGTCATGACCTGAGCCAAAGTTGGAAATTCAACAAAATGAGCCACCCAGGTGCCATAGCACTTTTTTTATGCACTACCAGATTAAATTAGCTAATACATGAAGATTTTTATATCTATATTTAATAGGAGAATTGGCCTATACTTTAACTTTCTTATTATATCCTTGTCTAAAATTCATAACTGGATTATACCAGTTCATAGAATGAGTTGGAGAGTATGTCTTTTTTAAAAATTCTTCATAAGAATTTATGATTTAAATAATCTTTTTTTTAAAGTTACCAAAAATTACTTGGAAAATATTTTCATTCTAGAAATTACTGTTTGGAACATTAAAAAAAAAACAATTCAATAGATTTATTTATTTGATTCAGGCATGCTTTAGCATATTTTTCCCTAATTCAGTTCAGTTCATTTTTAAGAATTTGTCCATTTATTCTGACTGCTTTCACTTTTCACTGCATCTATCAAAGTGTGCTATATAAAGATAAAGAGATGTGTATGTATGTATACATACACACACATACACATACTCCTTTCTTAGTATTTAAATTTCAATGATTCTATTTTGTTCTATTAGGTATTTAGAAGAGATTAATTTATAAGTATCTGCATTTGTATTATTTAGGAATTTTATCACTGGGTGAATTATTTACATTTTATTTATGATATAATTGATAATGTCTTTTTAAATTTTTTATTGAAAAAATTTTCAACGTTTAGTTTTGAGAGACAAAGCATGAGTTGGGGAGGGGCAGAGACAGAGAAGGCTACAGGCTCTGAGCTGTCAGCATAGAGCCTGACACGGAGGTCAGACTCATGAACTGCAAGATCATGACGGAGCGGAAGTCGGGTGCTCCACTGACTGAGCCACCCAGACACCTCAATAATGACTTTAAAATTTTTTTTTAGTATCTCATTCATAACTTACAATGTGACCAATATTTGGTCCTTGTTTTTATAAGAATGAACATTCTGAGGACCTGAGTGGCTCATTTCAGTTGATTATCCCACTCTTGATTTTACCTCAGGTCATGATCTCATGGTTGTGAGATCTAGCCCCATGTCAGGCTTGTGCTGTGTGTAGAGCCTGCTTGAGATTCTTTCTCTCTCTCTCTCTCCCCTACTCTCCCCAGGTTGCACACGTTCTCTCTCTGTCTCAGAATAAAATAAATCTTAAAAAAAAGAAAGAATGAACATTTTCCATGTGTTGGTTTTAGAATGCCGTAGATGTCCTTTAATCTAGTTTGGTAATCCTTTGGTTCAAAGAATTTTGTTGTTGTTGTTGTCATCGTCGTCCTCTCAGATTTTGAGAGTGGATGTTGAAATATCCCATTATAATAGTGCTTGACAATATTTCCCTGCAGTTCTATCAACTTTTTTAAAGTTTTTAATTCCAGTTAACATATAGTGTTATATTAATTTCAGGAGTACAATACAGTAATTCAGTTTTTCATACATTTCCGTGTGCTCATCACAAGTATACTTCTTAATCACCATCGCTATTTAACGTGTCCCACTACCCACCTCCCCTTCAGTATCTTTTAGTTTGTTCTCTATAGTTATAATTCTATTTCTTGATTTGTTTTTCTCTGTGTCTCTCTTAATTTCCACCCTTAGTTTGTTTTTATTTCTTTAATTCCATCTGTGAATGAAATCATATGGTATTTGTCTTGCCCTGACTGATTTTGCTTAGGATTATACTATCTAGCTCCATTCATGACCTTGCAAATGACAAGATATCATTCTTTGTTATAGCCGAATTATATTCAGGGTGTGTGTGTGTGTGTGTGTGTGTGTGTGTGTGTGAGAGAGAGAGAGAGAGAGAAGGTATCACATCTTCTTTATCCATTCATCAATTGATGGAACCTCCATATGGTTTTCCACAGTGACTACACCGTTTTGCATTCCCACCAACAAAGAGGAGTGTTCCTTTTTCTCCACAACCTTACCTGTTTTTTCTTATGGTTTTGTTTTAGCCATTCTGAGAAATGTGAGGTGTTATCTCATTGTGGTTTTGATTTGTATTTCCCAGATGATGAATGATGTTGAGCATATTTTCATGTGTTTGTTGGGCATCTGTATGTCTGCTTTGGAGAAATGTATGTTCATTTCTTCTGCCCATTTTAAAATTAGATTATTGCATTTTTTTTGATGTTGAGTTGTTTAAGTTCTTTATATATATTTGATTCCAATCCTTTATCAGATATGTCATTTGCAAATATCTTCACCCATTCCATAGGTTGCCTTTTTGGTTGGTTGATTGTTTCCTTTGCTGTGCAGAAGCTTTTTATTTTGATGTAGTCCCAATAGTTTGTTTGCTTTTGTTTCCCATGCTTCAGGAGATATACCTAGAAAGATGTTGGCTATGGCTGATGTCAAAGAATTTGCTGCCTATGTTAACTTCTTAAGATTTTTATGATTTTGTGTCTCACATTTAGGTCTTTAATCCATTTTTAATTTATTTTGGGGTATGGTGTAAGAAAGTGGTCCAATTTCATTCTTTTGAATGTAGCTGTCCAGTTTTCCCAGCACTATTTGTTGAAGAGACTTTTTGTCACTGTATATTCTTTCCAGCTTTGTTGAAGATGAATTCTTCATGAATTCACCATGTAGTTTTTTGGTTTATGTCTGGATTTTATATTCTGATCTAAGTGTGTATTTTTGTGTCTGTACCATACTGTTGAATACTACAGCTTTGAAATATAACTTGAAGTCTGGAATTATGATGCCTCCACCTACACTTTCTTTTTCAAGGTTGCTTTGGCTCTTGAGGGTCTTTTGTGGTTCTATACAAATTTTAGGATTGTTTGTTCTAGTTCTGTGAAAAATTTGGTATTTTGATAGGTATTGCATTAAGTCTGTAGATTGTTTTGGGTAGACATTTGAACAATATTTTTCTAATCCTTGAGCATGGACTGTCTTTTCATTTGTTTATGTGGTCTTCAATTACTTTTGTCAGTGTTGTATAGTTTTAAAAGTACAGGTCTCTCATCTCTTTGTCAGGTTTATTCCTAGGTATATTACTATTTTGGGACTTACATCAACTTTGCCTTTTGAATTTTGAGGCCATTGAAGCAGAAGGTGCTGGTTGCCTTCCAAAATCGGTTCTCTACTACTGCCATGGTAGTGACACCTATACATATTGCCATTTCCAGCCCGTTTGTATCTCCACGTGCTGTCATCACCAGATATGCTTAATGAGTAATGAAATATAAGCAGTGTAACCTATTTTTGAAAATCTTTAGGTGGCACTTGGCAGAGACTTGTGCCCTCTTATTTGTCCCTTCTCTAACTTGACATGGGACACAAATGTTACCTTCTTGAATGATGAGCATGAAGATTATACCTGTGTGTCACTGAGGGAAGAGGTAAAAGATATCTAGTCCTTGAAGAATTTGAAGTGCAAAAATTTCATACCAGTGCTAGATAATTGGCTGCTGAACCTTAAATTCACTAGAAGAAAATAAATTACTTCAGGCATTGCTGTATTAAATTTGAGGACACCTGTGGCTCAGTCTTAACTTAAAACTATTTAATTAGGTGTAAACAAATACACAGTTGCTATATCATCCTGGTTAATGGTTAATTGAACAGCTATCATTCTGTAGTGACCTTCACAATATGAAGGTAGAATTTAGGGATGGAGATAGATACATTTATCTAACTATCTATATATATAGATATTGGTAGATATATCTATCTCCATCCCTAAATTCTACTTTTTGGATCCTAAAACATCTATTCCTGTTTCTTGTTTTAACCTTAATTTTTGAAAATTTGGGGGCCTTAAATTTTACATATGTTTCTTACAAACCACATATTAAATATTTTTTGAACTTTTTTCATTTAGTTTTTCTGTTTTTTGTTTAACTGACAAGTTTAGTCCTTTTGATTGATACATTTTGACTTAATCTTAGTGTTTTATGTTTGCCACTTTATTAATGAACTTTTCTCCTCCTTTCTTTGCTTTTACATATCAGTTGAAAATGTTTCTTTTTCCATATCTTTCACTGATTTTTCACCTTGTCAGATCTTGAAGTTTTAGGTTTTGGCTGTCATTTTCTATGCACCTTTCATATGGATCCTCTGAATGATTGAAATGCCTTAGGACTCTTTTACTTTGTAAACTATAATCTATTTTACAGATCATTTTGTTTGTGATTTTACTTATTTCAGCCAAATACATTTGATATTATTATTGCTACTGTTAATATTACAAAATATTATTGCTACTGTTATCATAAAAGAGATATAGATACCTCTTATTTAGATATTAATACATTTATGGCTTGCTTTTTGGTGTGTGTGTGTGTGTGTGTGTGTGTGTGTGTGTGTGTGTGTGTGTTTGGTTGAATAACAGAAATTTGTCTGTTTTGGAAGCTAGAAATCCAAAATAAAGTTGTCCCTAGGGTTGATTCATTCTGAGGGCTATTATAGTGTCCTTGATATGCATATGGTATCTTCATTTTCATGGCTTCTTTCCTATATTTTCACATCATCTTCCCCATACTTTTTAAAACTATTTGTGGTAAAGTTAACTCCCATTCACTGGAAAATGACATTATTTTACTTTCATTATTAATAGTTTTGTTACTCAAGAATACTTAGGATGATGGTTATTTTTCTTGTTCAGAAGATATTAGTTCACTGTCTTCTAGCTATCGCTGTTAAATCTGTAGTTAACCTATTGGTCTATCATGTCATTATTATTGCTGGTTTTAAGCTCCTACCTTTATGTTCTTTTTATCAATAGTCTCTTACAATTTTATTATAACTTATTTATATTTTTTCACCCATATTATGGATTCTATTTCTATTATTCTATCTCTGAATAGTTTTGGAATTCCATTTGAAATATTTTTGAGGACAATAAGTTTTAGTCAATATTACTGGAATTTCGATATTACCACAAATATCCCAAATTCAATATTGTGATAAGTTTCTACTCAAAAACTCTGAGGCCCATTGATTCTAGGTAAAAGGAAATCTATGTGGCACTTAAAAATGTATTTTTGTAAAATAATAAAAATCATTTTGGGGAGAGCAAAGGTGGTTATGCAAAAGAATATTTTTTCTTATTCTCCTAAGTTAAAAATTGGTGATCTTTCTCTCAAGATTACATTTGTGCTAGGCCATCTTACTTAGATAGTGAGATAAAGGGGAAAAATGTTATGAAATGAAAAGAGATGTCTTCTCTTCTCATGATCCTGAATAGGGGGTTACATTACTTTTGGCTTAATACTCTTACCTGATCTTCTCCTTAGGGGGGAAAAAGGCATATGGAGAAGCAAGTAATGTAAATATTTTAAATTATAAAATATTCATAGACTTGAAGCTCAAATTTCACCTTGAAAATAACAATACCCCCATTTACTCCATTTAAAATCATTGTCTTAAAGTTCTAGGACCAGTTCATTTATTCATTCTGGAAATGTTTATTAAACTAATAATGTAGGTTTTTAATCTATGGTTCTTGTCTTGAACTTTTCTTGACACTGGCTGAAAAAAAAAATGAACCAAAAATATGATGGAGAATCACCTTAAATTAAGGAGGAAAAATAAATGATAATTTTATCATCAGTCTATAATATAGTTATTTTTAAAAAGTATAGTGCGGGAAATTGTTGAAAACTATTATTTAAAAGTATCCAATATCCTTAAGCTCTCATATATTTAGATCCTATTTAGAAGACAAAATTAGGATAATAAAATTCAGTGTCGTCCTTGAAATATTGATCTTATAGTTGTAAATTACTGCAAAGTTAACCTTTATCCACAGTCATGTTGGCTACTGCTTATAGGTTCATGTCCTGCTGCATTTCTATTGTACTGAGTTTAGAAATAACCCAAATTCCTACTGCAAATCTTTTATAATGAGAGCAGTTTTAATCCCAGCCTCCCACTGTCAGCTGTTCTTACTGAGAATCTGTTTCATTAATAATATTTTAGCTTACTTTTTAAAAGTTATACATATTTCATATTTTTAGATACCTTTGATATTTAGAAGGATTGCAGTAAGCAAAGCAATGATTCATAATCCACTTCTCCCCATTAAAGATTATGAACTATCATGGTTGAAGATATCTTATGATCCTATGTATTAATATTTTGAAGCTAAAGTTAATTATATAAAGTAACTCAGCAGATAGTGTAAAAGCACTTACTACCTATTACTTTTTATTCAGGATACCAGAGTTTAACACAGAAGTAAACATATCTATTACAATTATTTTTATTTTAAAATTAAGATTTTTGTTTTAAAATTAAGATCTAGTGGTGCCTGAGTGGCCCAGTCGGTTAAGCATCTAACTCTTGATTTTGGCTCAGAGCATGATCTCACAGTCATGAGATTGAGCCCCATATGGGGCTCTTTACTGGGTGTGGAGCCTGCTTAAAATTCTCTCTTCCTTGTCCTTCGACCCTCCCCCACTAATGCTTTAAAAAAAAAATTAATGTCTATTTTTGGGAGAGAGAGACCACAAGCAGGGGAAGGGCAGAGAGAAAGGGAAACACAGAATCAAAAGCAAAATTCAGGCCCTGAGCTGCCAGCAAACCCAGACTGCTGTGAGATCATGACCTGAGCCGAAGTTGGATGCTTAACCAACTGAACCATGGAGGTACCTTGCTACTTACACTCTTTTTCTTTTATATAGTTTATTGTCAAGTTGGTTTCCATGTCACTTACACTCTTAAATAGATAAATAAAAAGTAAGTAAATAAATGTGTAGGGCCATAAAATTAATTTTTTAAGAATCTACAGCATCTTGAAGTTTACCGTCTAAGACACAAACATAACAATATAGCAAAATTGGACTTGGAAAAAATAAGGAAAATAAGAAAAGCAAAATTGTCCTAAGGGAAAAGTATGCAGTAGTGAAGAAAGTTCTTGCTCTGGTTTAATAAGAAGAACTTCTCACTTCCAAATATAGGTTTTAGAATTAGACCGCTTCAGGTTTAAATAACAACTCAACTTAAAATGCATTTGAGCAAATTTCTGCTTTTTTTTTTTTTCCAAGTTTCCACCCCCTTTCCCTGCATAAGACTTGCACCTGCTTTCCAAGATTTTCCTTTTGTGATATGTGGTACCTATCATGAGTACATGGCTCAGCTGGCACATGTGTCAGTTACTTCCCAAGATTTCATCTACACAGCCACCCCCCACAACATTTTCATATGAGATGAATATTTTAGAGACTGACAAATTGGAGTAATAAGTTAAAAATGGGTGAAAAAAAACAGTAAGCCATCCTAGGGCAATCTTAGTTTCCTTTTATGTTGCAGAAAAAATTAGGGATAATCTTCATTATATGTAAAAGTAGGACTTATCTTTCCAAAAATTAAGTCTTTAAGGAAATACTTGGATTCAAATGAAAGTATCTCACCTCACAGAAGCTCAGGGCTATCCTTTCACTCAGGCTGTATTATGTAAGGGGTCACATAGGCTTGATTTGGAATCACAGATCTAGAACCTGTGGATCCTTTGTTCTGTATGGTAAATTATGGAAGTAATACCTAAATCACAAGATCATTATGGAGATTAAGTTAGAAATTACATATACTATGCCGGGGAATCAGAAACAATGAAATTGTGCTAACAGGTATTAGTGTTTATTAATTAAAGGCAGATAGAGAGGTTTGCTTATATATGGAAGTGTCCTTAAAAGATTTATTTTCATGTTTTATAATAGCTAGAATTAAAACCAAATTAGAATTATTGATTTTCATGTTTAGAATATTTTACTCTTTGTTTAGAGAAAATATTATCAGAGTTGTGTTTATTTTTATTTTTTTAAATGTTTTATTTATTTTTGAGAAAGAGATAGAGACAGCGTAAGCAGGGAAAGATCAGGGAGAGAGGAAGACAGAGAATCTGAAGACCGGCTCTGAGCTAGCTGTCATCACAAAGCCCGATGCGGGGCTCAAACCCACGAACCATGAGATCATGACCTGAGCTGAAGTCAGATGCTTAACCAACTGAGCCACCCAGGCGCCCCCAGAGTTGTGTTTAAATATACAAAGAGATGTGTATTTTATGTATGAAATTTACACTATGCGTGATTCTTTACAAAATACATTTCATTATTTCACTACTCCTTTTTAAAGATGAATTAATAGTTTCATAATTTACAACAACTAGAAACTACATAGTAACAAAAGCTAATGTTTAGTGAATGCCCACTATGCTTACGTGTTCAAAATGCTACATACATATGGTTTATTTTTTAATTTTTTAATTTAATTCTGGTGTAGTTAACATACAGTGTTATATTAGTTTCAGGTATAGAACATAGTGATTCATCAGTTCCATATATTAATCAGTGTTTGTCAAGATAAGTGTAGTCTCAGTCTCCATCTATTTCACAAATCTCCCTGCCGCCTACCCTCTGGTAACCCTTTATTTTCCATTCTGTTTGTCTCTCTGACTCTCTTTTTATGTTTGTTCATTTGTTTCTTTTTTTTTTTTTTTTTTTTTNTTTACATTTATTTATTATTGAAAAACAGAGAGACAACATGAGCAGGGGAGGGTTGGAGAGAAGGGGAGACACAGGATCTGAAGCAGGCTCCAGGCTCTGAGCTGTCAGCACAGAGCCTGACACAGGGCTTGAACCCACAAACCCTGAGATCATGACCTGAGCTGAAGTCGGACCTTTACCAACTGAACCACCCAGGCATCCCAATGTTTATTAAATCCCATGTATGAGTGAAATCATTTGGTATTTATTTTACTTAGCATTATATGCTTTAAAAAATTTTTTAATATAATTTATTGTCAAGTTAGTTTCCATATAACACCTATGGTCTTCCCAACAAGTGCCCTCCTCAGTAACCATCACCCATTTCCCCCTCTTCCCATCCCATCAGCATAATACTCTTTAGATACATCCATGTTTTGCAAATGGTAAGTTTTCATTCTTTTTTTATGGCCAAATAATATTCCAGTGTATATGGGGGGGGGGAATGTGTATAGTTTATAGATACACACACATTCGTGTGTATGGTTTTGGATATGTATTCCATAATTTGGCCATTGTAAATAATGCTGCAAAAAAACATATGTGTTCATATACCTCTTCATATTTGTGTTTTTGTATTTTTTGGGATAAATACCCAATAGTATAATTCCCGGATCATAGAGTAGTTCTATTTTAATTTTTTGAGGAACCTTCATACTGTCTTCCACAATGGCTGTGCCAGTTTGCATTCCCACCAACAGTGATGAGTGTTCCTTTTTCTTCACACCCTTGCCAACACCTGTTGTTTCTTGTGTTTTTGTGTTTTTTCATTCTGAGAGGTGTGAGGTGACATCTCATTGTGGTTTTGATTTGCATTTCCCTGATGAATGATGTTGAGGAACTTTTCATGTGTCTGTTGAACATCTATATGGGTTCTTTAGAGAAATGTCTGTTCATATCTTCTGTCATTTTCAAATTGAATTATTTGGGGGTTTTTGGCATTGAATTGTGTAAGTTCTTTGTATATTCTTGATACTTACTCTTTATTGGATATTTCATTTGCAAACCTCTTCTTCCAGTATGTAGTTTGCCTTTTAGTTTTGTTTGATGTTTCTCTCACTGTGCAGAAGCTTTTTATTTTATTATTATTTTTTAATGCTTTTTTTTTTAATTTTTGAGAGAGAGAGAATAAGAGAGTACAAGTGGAGGAAGGTCATAGAGAGAGTAGAAGCAGGCTCCTGGCTCTGAGCTATCAGCACAGAGCCCAACATGGGGCTCAACTTTACTAGCCTTGAGATCATGACCTGAGTCAGTTGGATGCTTAACTGACTGAGCCATCCAGATGAGCCAGGAGGTTTTATTTTGATGTAGTCCCAATAGTTTATATTTGCTTTTGTTTCCCATGCTCCAGGAGACATATCTAAATGTTGCTACAGACAATGTCAGATAAATTATTGCCTATGTTTTCTTCTAGG
Organism: Hyaena hyaena; assembly: GCF_003009895.1. Classification (NCBI taxonomy): domain Eukaryota; kingdom Metazoa; phylum Chordata; class Mammalia; order Carnivora; family Hyaenidae; genus Hyaena; species Hyaena hyaena. The sequence continues at coordinate 845,376 of NW_024081433.1, forward strand.
ATTATTATGGTTTCAGGTATCACATTTAGGTCTTTAATCCATTTTGATTTTATTTTTGTGTATGGAGTAGGAAATTGGTCCAATTTCATTCTTTTGAATGTAGCTATCCAGTTTTCCCAACACTTCGTTGAAAAAATTATCTTTTTCCATTTGTATGTTCTTTCCAATTTGTCAAAGATTAGTTGACCATATAATTGTTTTTATTTCTTGGCTTTGTGTTCTGCTCTATTAATCTAGGTGTGTATTTTTGTGGCAGCACCATACTATTTTGACCACTACAGCTTTGTAATAAAACTTAAGTCTGTAATTATGATGCCTACAGCTTTACTTTTCTTTTTCAAGGTTGTTTTGTCTACTTAGGGTCTTTTGTGGTTCCATACAAATTTTAGAATTGTTCTAGCTCTGTGAAAAATACTGTTGGTATCTTGATAGGGATTGCATTAAACTTGTAGATCACTTTGAATAGTATAGACCTTTGAACAATATTTGTTCTTCCAATCCATGAGCATGGGATGTCTTTCCATTTATTTGTGTCCTCTCTCTTTCATCAATGTTTTACAGTTTTCAGAGTACAGGTCTTTCACTTCTTTGATTGTTTATTCCTAGATGTTTTTATTGTTTGGTGTAACTGTAAATGGGATTTTTTGTATTAATTCCACTTTCTTCTGCTTCATTATTAGTGTATAGGAATGTAACAGATTTGTGCATATTGATTTTATATACTGCGACTTTACTAAATTCATTTATTTAATGGCTTTTTGGAGTATTTTGGGGTTTTTTATACCAAATATCATGTCATTTTCAGTTAGTGAGAGTTTTACTTCTTCCTTAAAAATTTCGATGCCTTTTATTTATTTTTGTTGGTTTTGATTTCTAATTGTTGTGGCTAAGATTCCCAGTACTGTGTTGAATAAAAGTGGTGAGAGTGATCATTCTTGTCTTGTTCCTGACCTTAGCAAAAAGGCTCTCCATTTTTCCCCATGGATTATAGTATTAGTTGTAGGTCTTTTTATATAAAATCTTCATTATGAGATATCCTTCAAAACCTGCTTTATTGTGGCTTTTATCATGAATGGATGTTGTACTTTGTCAAATTCTTTTTCTGCCTCTATTGAAATGATCATATGGTTTTATTTTTTCTCTTATTGATGTATTGTGTTGATTGCTTCGTGAATATTGAACCACCCTTGCATCCTGGGAATAAATTCCACTTGATCAGTATAGGATTTTTTTAAATGTATCGTTGGATCCGATTCGGTAGTATTTTGTTCAGTTATTTTGCATCTGGGTTCATCAGAGATATTGGCCTATTGTTCTCCTGTTTGTTTGTGTCTGTGTCTGGTTTTGGAATCCGGGTAATGCTGCCCTCATAGAGTTAATTTGGAAGTTTTCCTTTCTCTCCTATTTTTTAGAATAGTTTGAGAAGAATAGGTATTAACTCTTTAAATGTTTGGTAGAGTTTGCCTGTGAAGCTCATATGGTTTCTTTTAATTCTTATAAATCTCCTGTATGTAGAGATAGATTTAGAGAAAGATGGGGAAAGTGAGGCACAAAGAACTTAGGTAACTTGCCCATTATCAAGGGTTAGGAAAAAGATATGAGAAGGCAAATGTGTGCTGTCAACTGCAGAGCCAATATCCCTTGATAATACTGCTCCTCTTTAGTAAAAATATTGATAGCAAAAAAGTGAATTATTCTCCATATACAGAAACTTCAAGAATTAAATTTAAACTTACATTTTCTATATTATTTTACCTAATTATCTTATTTAAGTCTCTGTTATCTTATATAAGTCTCTGTTTTGTATAACTTAAATTATATGGACATAGAAGTAATCTTCAAGATAGATTATTTTTATGTGCTAAGTCCAAAAAAGAACACCCCTTTAAAACTATTTTGCCTTATTTTTTTTAAAGAAATGTAATCTGAATAGCAAATGGCAAATATGATAAAATGCCAATTCTGATTTCAATTCACTATATGACTGGGCAATGAGAAGAATGAGTTATATCTGCAGAATAACGTTTCTTTTCACTTTTTATAAGCTTAATTTAGATATCTGGCAATTATATTTAATATTTTTTATATTTTTCTCATAAGAATATGGAATTTTATGCAGCTGAGAGCAAAATGTATTACTTGAAATTAAGTAGATTAGGAGTTAGTAAATAATGATGAAAAAGGGATCATTACTGTTAGACCTATTTTATTGAGTCTCTTTTTACACACTATAGTAACTGACTGCAGTTTTAAGTAACATTTGTTGTATTCTTTAAGCTTAGAAAAATCTCCATAGGTGTCCTTGGTTTTGCAGCCTGTTTCATTAATTAACATATGAACAAATTACAACCTAATTTACCTAAATGCATTTTTGGAATTAAACTATATGCTTTATATTAAAGATTTTCCCAGGTGCACCTGGGTGGCTCAGTCAGTTAAGCTCCGACTTCAGCTCAGGTCATGATCTCATAGTTTGTGGGTTTGAGCCCCATGTCGGGCTCTGTGCTGACAGCTAGCTCAGAGCCTGGAACCTGTTTCAGATTCTGTGTCTCCCTTTCTCTCTGACCCTCCCCAGCTCACGCTGTCTCTCTTTCTCTCTCTCTCTCTCTCTCAGAAATAAATACAACATTAAAAAAAAATTAAAAAGATTTGTCCGGCTTAACCACAGAACTTAAACTTTTAACAAAAACTTCACAACTCCAATTTTGGAAAGATTCCAAAAACTTTTACAGTTTCAGTCTATCATCAAACATTTGGAAAGTAAACCTGATTAAGGTCAATATATAGCCATAATCTAAGTGAATAACATTTTCTCTATGGACATGCATAATTCTCTCTAGATTTAATGCCAGTTATGATTTTGCCCTAATGCAATGGCCCAGAGCATAGAAACATGGTAGCTTTAATAAAAAAGTTTTAAAATATTAAATATGTGAAATAATCTTCAACATATGCAAATGAATAATGGAATGACACAGATCCATAAAATTCTTGGTAGATAAAGCATTTTCATTAGGAACCAACAAACTTATTGGCTCAAAACTAGTAACAAAAAGGGTGATTTTTGTTTTTCCTAGACTTAAAAAAATGATGTGAACAAAGAGTTCATAGAAAAGGGCTCAGTATTCAATTAGCTGCTCCTCAGTCATAGAGTACATGAGACCATAAGGATGTTTGCCCAGTAATGAGGAGCTTCTGTACTAAAGGAACCACATTTGCAGAACTATTTGCTCAGCAGAGGCCTTATTTGTATTCTCCCCCAAATTCACTAAGGAATAATTGACTAATAGAAGTGTATATGTTTGAAATGTACACTGTGGTGATTTTGCATATGTAGATACACATTGTAGAATGATTTCCAAGATTAAGATAATGAACACTTCTGTCGCCTCATGTAGTTTGTGTGGTTTGAGAGTGCTCAGTGACCTTCAAGTATATGATACCATATTCACTCACTCTGTCACCTTGCTATATGTTATATCCTCAGAACTTCCTCTTCTTATAACTAAAAGATCATGTACTTTAACATACACCTTCCCTGTCCCATCCCCTCATCCTGGCAACAATTGTTTATCAAATCGTCTTTTTAAAAAAATCCTCAGATAAGTGATACTATACAGTATTTGTCTTTCTCTGTCTCACTTATGTCACTTAGCACAATGTCCTCCAGGTTTATCCATGTTATTGCCAATGGCAGGATTTTCTTTCTTTCTTTCTTTTTTTTTTTTGGCTGAATAATAGTCCATTATATATGTATGGCACATATTTCTCATCTATTCATCCATTAGAGGAGAGATTGTTTCCATACTTTGGCTACTGTGAACTTGTGTTCTTATATAGATTTAGTATAATTTTAAGTTTTCAGAGAAGCTAAGATAAAATAGCCTTTGTCTCATATTTTTACACTTCTAGAAGTCCATACTAACTATAATGTATAAAACTAAATGAACCAATTTATCCTGGAGCTTTAAGATGAGAACTTTTGGGGCACCTGGATGGTTCAGTTGTTAAGGGTCCAATTTCAGCTCAGGTCATGATCTTACAGTTTGTGAGTTTGAGTCCCACATCTGGTCTGTGCTGACAGCTCAGAGCCTGGACCCTACTTCAGATTCTGTGTTTCTTTCCCTCTCTGCCCCTCCCCAACTTGTGCTCTGTCTCTCTCTCTCTCTCAAAAAAAATTAAAAATTAAAAAAAAAATTTTTAACTAAAAAAATTTAAAAAAAAATAAGATGAGAACTTTTCTGGAGAGTTATTAGGACCTTTATTGATACCATACACACATAGATTACCTGGCAGTGGACCAGTGGTTCTCAATTAGGATCTATTTTGTCCTCTAGAAGACATTTACCCACAAGAAGACTCCTTTCTTTCGTTGTTGAAACTTGTTGAGAGAGGTTGATATTAACATCTAGAAGCCAAGTATGCTGGGAAACATTCTGCAATGCACAGTAATGTACCCGACACCAAAGAATTATTCAGACCAAAATGAATAGTTGTGAGGTTAGGAAACACTGAAATAGATTATTTCATGAGCATGCAGTTTAGTTGTATAACTTAAAGCATTCAATGAGTTGAGGCTATCTATTGTTGAATTATAATTATCTGAAATATTAAAGTCTCTTTATTATATACCCATACTTTTAGTATGGAATGTATGCGTGGGGAGAACTATTCATTATGTAGAACTGAATTTGAAGGCTCCCAAACGTCAAGAAACATGGCTTTTATAATAAATTAATGATGAGTGATTTTTCTCTTCCCTGAGCTGGTGAAGAGTTCATTCACCATCCTAGGGAATTGATGGCACTTAGTAACTGAAATTCTTTTATTTATCATTTAAAATGCAACATAATCTCATTCAAGAGTGCTGACACTGAGAAGCAAGGATTGTATTCTTGTTATATTCTGTGATTTCAGGGAAACAAACAGAATATTCACTTTACGGGGGACTTTAGAGATCATCTATTCTAAACCTCATTTTCATATACATAGAGAATAATATTCAAAAAGGGGAAGTGTCAATCCATGATTGCACAACTAGTTAGTAGTGAAACCAGTTCCACAGTTACATTATATATCACTATCAAAATGAGGTCATGATTTGATGACTTTGTAAAATTGAATCTATGTATATTCAGATGTTATATTGAGATGATTTATAATGGAATTTTGCTCAGCTGTGATAGTTTGGAATTGTCCTTCATGACTGACATGACCCCTTTTGCCATCTAGATAAGATGGAACTTACCACATAATGATTTTTTTCCTTCTCTGGAATGTACTTTCTTTGTGCTAATATTACATTCATACTAGAAACATCATTTTCAAGGCACAGTGTGCCATATACAATATTCTACTTTAAATCATGTTATATCTTTAAAGTTGTACAAGTATGTGTCTACACGTCAGAGAGATTAGGAGGTGAGTCTCTAAAAATTCATTCTTATCTACAAATCATTAATCTTTTACATTTTTATGGAATAAGTCTGTTTTCTGTCCTTGACAATAGTCTGCATATAGATTTATAGTTTTTGTACTTTTTTTTTTGCCTTATTGTTGTTTTGTTTGTACTTTTTTTTTTTTTTTTGGCCTTATTGTTGAGCTGATTCTCCTGGGTTTTATGCCTGCCTACACATCTATATACAAATAAGTTCATATGACCAAATTATTTTACTCTTTTATTTTGTACCTCAAATTTAAGAGTGCTAATGTTGTCTTTAAATGGAGATTATAAAATTAATAGGGAACACATATTTTTCTCAACAGGCAGTTATACGATAATCTTATGCTATATCTGTTTTAAATAGAAAAGCACATTACAGAAGTTTGATTATAAAATGTGTTTTTAATTGTATTCATTATAAATTATCACCAGTTGATATAATCTTAAATCTTGTTATCTATTCTTTCATTGACATATTTTAAAGTTTATTTTTTATTTATTTATTTTGAGAGAGGGAGAGAGAATATAAGCAGGGGAGGGCCAGAAAAAGAGGGGGGGAGAGAGAATCCCAAGCAGGCTCCACGCTGCCAGCACAGAGCCTGATGCAGGACTCAAACTCACTAACTTAGAGATGGAAGTCAAGAGTCACATGCTTAACTAACTGAGCCACCCAGGTGCTCCTCATTGACATATTTTAGTAAACTGAAGCTTTACATACAGGAAGCTTCAAGACAGTAAAATGACAAAATTAACTCTTCTATTTAAACATTTTCCACTTAGTTCTTATAAGGTCCATTTCATGATCCAGAGTTTAAAACTTCTTACGAAAGATCTAACATGTTACTGTTAGGCCTAATATGAATGCTCTAAAATTTAAACAGCTGCTTTATCAGAAAATCAATTATCATGTCCTCAGAAGATTATGTTCTTATTTTGTGACTATCTCCTGGTTATAAATCATTTTAGAAGACACTACTAATTATGGAAAATACTCTGATAATATAAAATTTTGATTTGATATGATTTCTTTTCAGGTAAGTTGAAAGGTATTTGAATATTGATGCCGTATTTAACATGTAATTAAACTCAACCGAAAGGTTCTCAAGAATGTCTTAAACATATCTTGGGCATTAAGGTTGTCAGCATATAGAACTTTTTTCTTTCTTTCCTAAAATGGAAACAAATTGAAAAATAAGACACAAGAGACAGCCAGGTGAATTTAAAAATTGTTATTACAGATGTATAGAAAATCACTTTACATTTGTTTCTAAAATGGATTGGCTATTATTCTTTCCTTCTCTCATGTTACCCCCTTTACCTGTACTTATAAATGACTTGGACCCTCCCATCCCAGGGAAAGTCTGTATCTACAAAGCAGTTTGAGCTTTCAAGACCTCTGCCTCTTACTGGGTGAAGTGGAAAAAAAAGTACATGCCCAGAAATGAAAGCATTCAATGCTTTAATGCTACAAAGTCAAGAAATGCTAAACCAGACAGTGAATAGCTTGTTGTTGTTGTTGTTGTTGTTGAACCTGCCAGTCAGATAACAAGTCGAGAGAGAAATAAAAGATAAGAAATGCAGTGAGGAAGATATTCTAACCCAAGTGTCTTCACACCAAACTCTGGGATCTGAGAAAGAGAGTGTTCAACCTACCAATATAACATATTCTAATAAAATGTATTTCACTTAATTTATTGACTGTTCCCTGATAAAATACTTTTATCCTCCTGGTAGTAACTCATTAATTTTTTATCCCCTCAAAATGAGGAAAAAATGTCAATGTGTCCTCAGGGATTCTGTAGCTCTGCTGTTAAAAATTGGTTATCTACTTGTGAGAGATATAGAATTATATGGACAAAGAAATTACCAAAACTTGATTTGATTACGAGGTAGGAAATATTTACATGAAAGCATTAATTTTTCTCTGTTTAACATTTATAAAAAGAATCAAGATTAGTCTTGATTAAAGATTCACTTTTGTTTAGATCTTAAAATTTTTTTATTAACTTCTGTGCTATTCAATTATACAATAAAAATTGCCATTATGAGGTGCTTTCAGATTTTAAAAGTTTATGCTCAATTATCACTGATGTAAACTTAGAAGGTAGAAGTGTGCAAATCACGTTCTATAGATTTTTTTCTTCATGAGATTAAATATAGAAAGATCAAAGGATAAGTGAGAGGATGACTTTAAATATTTTTGTCTTATTTTGAATAACTTTAGTAGTTACAGTCATTTTACAAATTTCTTATAATACATAATCATAATGTTAAATTTCCTAAAGGGAAATATTTGACGAGGTAATGTAGAATATGGAATTCATGGTTTATATTATTTTCCCATTAATGCATATTTGATAAAATAGTATCTATTACTTACCCAGCTGATAAGACAAGATTAGATAAAACACAAGGAAACAAATTTTAGAGTAAGGAAATGTATGTTGTTTCACTTGTTTTTAATTGATGATTTATAGTGCTTTGAGAATAAGAAAAAATTGAGAATGCCATGTTTCTGTATATCACTGGGGTAATGCATGTTATCTAGATTTCAAGGCATCAGTTAATGTACTGTACTTGATGGGCCAAAGGGAAAACATTAAAACAAGCTAGTCTTCAGATCTTCTTGCTTCTCACCTAGAATATCCTAGCATCCTGGAGTAATTTCTAAATTAATCCACAAAAGATAGAAAGCACTCAGAAGTGATGTCTATAAATTGCTCTCTATTTTGGGAGCAATCCCAGGTTTTCTTTTGGACACCAGGCACATTTTTACTTGTTCAAGTGAAGCTCTTAACAAGATTTTCTGACCAGAGCTTAGGGGGAAGGGAGACTTCTCTTGTGAATCATAAAAGATGATTATAAAATACAAACATTTGTTTTTTCTTTAGTTCTAGATCTAGATAGGTATGGATATAAATATGGGTAGATGATATAAATATGGAGATGGAATAAATTAATACTTTTCTTTTTTTTACATATATATTTGGTAAATAAACTTTTGGTGGTGAAAGCTATATGTGATCCCCAAGATAAATAGTGGTAGATGCATCAAAAGCACCCATCCCTATCACTGTCCATGCACTCTCTTTCTGCCCTACTACTTGGCAAAGATCTCTCTGTTGTGCTTCTGCTGAGGGCAGTGAAGGTTCTGACCACGCTAAACAAGTGTGGGTTGGCAAGACCAGGACCTTATTAGAAAATTCTCTCTGAAATCTCAAACGACTAGAATATCAACATTGAACTTGCCTGATTCTGTCCTCTTTGATTTCCCCCAACGCCATTACTCAGAAACTCTCTCTCACATTTGGTGCTGCTAAGAGCAAACTAGTTTCTCAGACTTCTGTATTAAATACAAGTTCTTCAGGAAACTTTTGAAAGTGAAAAGGAAAAATAGAAATTTAAAAACCAAAGGGAGTAAGTTTTGGTTTTACAGCAATACATTTACTCTGTAAAGCAATGCATTTATCTACACTTATGCTTTGTACTTGTATATTAACCTCATCTTCTATAGTAACCTGATTTATGCTAATTTCTGCCCCAAAATGACAGTAGAAGCAGAAAGTTACAGAGTCACTCAGAGTATTTGCTTTACTATTACTCCACCTACTGGAATTGCCCTTCACTGACCACAAATTCCTAGGGCAGAAACTTGAAAAACTGAGGAAAAGGGGGCTTGATAGAGGGAATGACAAAATGGTTCTCTTAATATATTGATTTATTTAATAATTGATCATTTGAAATGAGACAAGTAATTTTATGGGAGCATAGTTGAGAGTGTTCAGGAACAGGATACATTGTTTTACTCTGTTTTATGTTCAGTTTTTGAGTCCTATTCACATGGTGTAAAAACTATTATTTTGATACTAGAAGTCTGTAGTGTACATTATTACAGTATCTATCATTTCTTTATCAGACTTGCATGCTTTTGTTATACAAGTATAATGGAAATAAAATGTCAGTTCTCTGATGTTTCAGAAATATATTCAAACAAAATTCTAGAGGAACACTGTAACATTTTGTTCAGTATAGTCCTACATAGCAAGGTATTTAAAGAGACTTTTATCGGGACGCCTGGGTGGCTTAGTCGGTTAAGCATCCGACTTTCGCTTAGGTCATGATCTCGCGGTTCGTGGGTTCGAGCCCCGCGTCGGGCTCTGTGCTGACTGCCAGCTCAGAGCCTGGAGCCTGTTTCAGTCTGTGACTCCCTCTCTCTCTGACCCTCCCCTGCTCACGCTGTCTCTCTCTCTCTCTCCTGGAAATAAATAAAATAAATAAATAAATAAAAAATAAAATAAAATAAAGAGACTTTTATCACAGGAGCACCTGGGTGGCTCAGTTGGTTGAGTCTCTGACTTCAGCTCAGGTCATCATCTCACAGTTCCTGAGTTCAAACCCTGCATGGGTCTCCATGCTGACAGCTCAGAGCCTGGAGCCTTCTTCAGATTCTGTGTGTCTCTTTCTGCCCCTCCCCTACTTGTGCTCTCTCTCTCTCTGTATCTCAAGAATAAAATAAAAACATTAAAGATTTTTTAAATGACTTTTGTTACAAATGCAATATAGAAGACTTGAACTACAAATTATATGTTCTAACTTAATAAATTTTCCAGATTATGTAGGTCAGAGCATAGGAATACTATAAGTACAAATATATTTGCATTTATTTTTATTTCTAAAAAGGGAAATAATTATACCCAAATTTTAATCTTGAAGTAACTGAAGAATAAAATGTAATTGATTTTATTGCATTTAATTAGAATTTAGTTAGAATGAGTATTACACCTGATATTTATATAGAGCACCTAATTGAGCAGGTAACTTGTCCATAGCTACACATATTTTAAAAACTGGATCTTAACATACTGAGGTAAAATATTGTGGCATATTCTCAGTTATCAGACTTACTATATGTCTTATTTTTATTTTACTTTAAAAAAATTTAATGTTCATTTTGAGGAGGAGGAGGGGCAGAGACAGAGGGAGACACAGAATCTAAAGCAGGTTCCAACCTCTGACCGGTCAGCACAGAGCTCAACACAGGGCTCAAAACCACAGACCATGAGATCATGACCTGAGTCTAAGTCAGAGGCTTAACCGATTGAGCCACCCAGGCACCCCAACTATATGTCTTGTTTGTAAATGAATCAAAATCAGCTGAATTTATTTTTGAGATGAATTGGAAAGTGGCTTTCCTTCATAGTAATATACAAAGAGACTGATATTAAACTAATGCTGAATTGTGTAGTTATATATGTGAACAAATATGGAGGACCATTGTCAATCCCCACATTTACACTGCTTTTTGATGAATGTACATAAATCAAAAAAATAGGAAAGACAACTTTATATCAACACTGAATGTGGTTTGAAGCATCTTTCAGCATAGTGCATTAACCAATGACTTAATATAGAGACTGAGACCTTTGTACTATAAAAAAGTATATATAAAACCCTAGAATATATACTTCTTATATTTTTATACCCAAGAAATGTAAAATGTTTATTTAAATTAGTCACAGACAAGCTTAAGACATAATTTTTTTTGCTGTGATCATTCCCAACTGTCCTATGGTATGTGGAAAAATCAGAGATGGTATTATGTTGTTTTTGATAAAAAATGCCCTTGTCTGAGCACAAAATGAAATGGAGTTCTTTTCCTCTACAGCACAATGAAAGCATGTACTAGATTCAAGTGAATCAACACAGCTGGTTGCTAGCATTATGATTAGGGATGCACTAGTTTGGATAAAATAAGAACTGGCCTGAATCTTTGCCCAAAGCTTGAACTGAAATGACCCTAAGGAAGTTAAAACACTTTACCAAACTTGTTTTTTCCTCTAATTACGCATGCTCTGTTTTTACAATGAAAGATTGAGGACATTCTAGTCTTGTATAGGTTAAATAAGGAAGTTCTATAAATAATAACCAAATGTATAAGAATAGAACAAATCATATGCTAAATTTTAATCACTCAAATTTAAAACCCAAAATTGAATGAAAAGAAATTTTATTTAAGTAAATTTTTCTTGGGGTCTTAAGTAAATATTAGGAAACTTGTTTTTGCCAGTAGAATACAAAAATAATTTTTAATTTTTCACAAGGTCTTTGAGGAACATCATTGAAAGTTTATCGCATGTCAATATACATTTTGGATTGTTTGTATTTCCGTGATCATTATAGTTCTGTTCTGACCATTCATATTCTGAAAAGAGTGAGTAAATACAGAGCTGTCTATTCTTGCTAAAAAAACAAATTTCAGCTGAGTCAATGGAAAGATCTAACTAGCTTTATTCAGTGATTAATGGGACAGCTTCCCACCCAGTAAGGAGAAAGGAGCTCCTAGGAGCTGTGCAAAGCTGAAGGATCTTACAGGCAGAAGTAGGGTGGGAAGAGGAACTTATTAGCAGAAGAAAAGAAAGGATTATTTCAGAGGAGACCATCTTCCCTTAGGGCGGAGGGTCGGGTGGGGGGGTACTAGCAAAAATAGAAGGAAAGGGAGCAAAACTTCGTTTTCCACGGGGTCCCTTTAGTTTCCTTGTCTCACTGGGGCTTACCAAAAGTGACTCCATTGTCGGGTGGCTGTTGTTTCTTTTTAACAGGGTTAAGGTATATGTAAGAATTTTAATGAAAAATAGTGTGTTTCAAGGATGCACATTATTGTCAGAAATTGAGTTGTCAAAAGTAGACCTAATATGAGAGTTACAGATTAGCAGTCTATAGGATTTAGCACTCTCAAAGGTCCTTAGGTTATAGTATCTGGTCTGGATCACCTGGCAGAAGAACCAAGGGGCACTCAGAGATCTTGGAAGACAGGAGGTTTATTTCACACAGGTGGGCTCAGAGGAAATCACTCTCCAGAGGTCTGAGTCTGGAGCATAAGCAGAGGGAACAATTTATAATAGGTTATTTCCACCTTCCTCATTAGTAGTAATTTGACGTGAGACAGGCAGGGTGGGAAGAAGACCCCAGAGAGGAGTATTTGGTCAGGGAAAGGAATTTCCCTAGCAGTGCTATCAGCCATCTTATAACAGATTTTTCCCTATCACTTACCTGCTCAGTAAAATGCAGATGCCACTATTCATGTTCTAACACTGCCACTTGCCTTGCATTTCCTTCGGGAGCTAAGTAAAAAACCATAAAGGGGGTCATAAGAGCATAGTGTTCTTCCACCTACTGTCTTATATCTCAGAGTAGAGTCACATGAATTAAAGCCAGTCAGCAGTTACTGAAAATGCAGTTTTAAAAAATCAGAATGTAGAAAACCTCGAAGGGGCGTATTACTCACTGGAACACAGCAGGCATGAAAACTAGAACACTGATTTCTTCCTTGGTTTTTTTTTTTTTTTTTTTTTTTTTTTGTGGGAAGTGGCCCGCAGTGTCTTTTTTATTAAGTTTATTTTTGGGGGTGAGAGAGAGCGCGCAAGCGCATGCACGCGCGCCAATGGAGGAGGGGCTGAGGGTGGGGGAAGGATCCAAAGCAGGCTCCAGTCTCTGTGCTGATAGCAATGAGCCCCATGTGGGTTTGAACTCAGGAACTGGTAGATTATGACCTGAGCCAAAGTCAGATGCTGAACTGACTGAGCTGCCCAGAAACCCCAGAAGTGGCCAACATTGTCTTAAAAAGGAGGAAGTTTGGAGAGAAAAAACAAAAAACAAAACAAAAACAAAACCAAAAACCAGGCAATAGGAGAAATGTGTAGGACACAGGAAAAAAAAAAGATAAGAGAGTTTACAGATAGAAAGGCAGGGTGAAGAGGAAGGAGCAAACGAGTGAACACACAGTAAGTGAAGATCTGGGAGAAAGAGCTAGGAAGAAGGAATAAATGCTGATGGTTTCTCTCTAGTTTCATCTGTTTCATGTTCATATCTCTTTAAGGCTGAGAAACACAGCTGATGGAAGAGGAGCCTTTCTGCTCCTCACCATCCAGTTTCCGGGCATGCAGGTCAGGGCTTCCCTCAGAACCTTCTGCGTGAGTGCTCTGCTGTGCGGGGACCTGATGGAGTTTTGGAGTCGTTTTTTTGGGGGGCTGGGGGTGGGGCGGAGGCAGAGCGGACAGCCAAGAAAAAATTCTTGACGATCTCTTTGGTGCAAAAAGGTGATTTTATTAAAGCGCAGAGACAGACCCTGTGGGCAGAAAGAAAGCTGCACTAGGGTTGTGAAGAGTGACTGATTATATTACTGCGGAGTTGGGGGAGGTGAAGACAAACTGGAGGCCTCCAGAAGGACTTTCATATGCTAAAGAGTACTCACTAGAAACCTGAGGCCTTGCTATTGTCAAGCTAAGGTCTTTTTCCTCTAGTAAGTCATCAACATTAGGACAGTAGGGGGTTCCTGGAAAAATGTTACACTCTGTATTTGCCTCAAGTATTTGTCAATGGGCTGCAGGTTATAAGGAAAAATAATTTTACCTGACATTTCCTTTTTGCCGTTGTTCCCCACATCATATGGAGGGGAAGGTGATATTTCGGGATTTCAGGAAACAGTCTATATGTTTCTGGAGATTAGACTATTAATAAGATTACCTTTTTCTTGTAATTTCCAAGATATCTGTAAACTGATGGAGACTCACGACCTGCATGACTGTGAACTCTATCAGTTAACCATTTGTCTTCTTTCCTTTGTTCTTGGCCGCCAGGAGTGCCTAAAGAATGTCACACATGTCCATGGGGTGCCTGGGTGGCTTAGTTGGTTAAGCGTCCGACTTTCACTTAGGTCATGATCTCACAGTTCGTGGGTTCGAGCCCCGCGTCGGGCTCTGTGCTGACTGCCAGCTCAGAGCCTGGAGCCTATTTCAGAGTCTGTAACTCCCTCTCTCTCTGACACTCCCCTGCTCACGCTGTCTCTCTCTCTGTCTTCTAGAAATAAACAAACATTTAAAAAAAAAAAAAAAAGAATATCACACATGTCCCATAGGGTGGGAGGGGGAGGGTTGTGCTAGCTCGGCCTTCAGTTTGCCGCATGGTTCCTCATCAGGCCCACTGTGTGGGGATGCTTCCAACATTGTCTTTAAACCAAACCTCTTCCATTCTTTCATCTTTTGTGACTAACAAAACTCAATTACAAATGAATTATAATATCGAACAATAATAGGCATTTCAAATGACTACTTAACGAACATTAACTCAAATGTTCTGTTTATTTCAGAATATGATTTTATTATTATTACCATTATTATAATTTAAAAAGCTGTATTCTAAGGACTTGAGATGAAGTAGCCCTATAATCCTTCAATCTCTTCAAGGAAAATAAACTCTTTAATTCATTGGCCCTTCTTCAAACTCCTCATCTAATTGCTTCAGACATTCTCTACTTCAATATTGTGATATAATAAGAAATTTATATAGTTTGGTGTTTGTCCAGGCTTCTGGTCAGAGGTCCTAAAACTCTCCTGATATCCTAAGTGTGATTTCCTGAGTAGTTTTTTGTTACTGTTATTACCTGCTTTTAGGGGGACAGCACTGGGTGTTTCTTAAATAACTTTTATTTAAAATGATAGGCCAAAGTGGTCCATTGTGAGGTGGCATGACCTTAGCCCCTATACCCCCAATCTAGAATTGGTTAATCAGAAATGCAGGTGGCAACCTGGGACTTCAGATTGATGCCTGAAGTGTGGGAGAGTGTGCAGTTTTGTGGTACTGAGCCCTTAACCCATGTGATCTTTGCTAATTCCAAGCAGGTAGTATCAGAATTGAGGACACCCTGTTCACGTCCATGGAGCATTAGAGAATTGCTTAATGTGGAAAAACCCACATATCTGGTGTCAGAAGTGAACTGCAGTAGAATACAGAAAACAAGAATTTTTCTGTTTATGTACTTTGACTTTGTCCTAAACATTCTTTTTCCCAAGTCCCTGAAATGCTGGTTTCGTGGTTAACACCACTGACTGAGCCCAGTTGTTGCAGAATCTGGTCTGGATCACTGGCGGAAGAACCAAGCAGCACTTGGAGATCTTGGAAGGGAGGAGGTTTATTTTACACTGGTGGGCTCAGAGATCGTTCTCCAGAGGTCTGAGCCCAAAACAAAGGTGGTCGTTTGCTTATTAAGTTAAGAGAAGTCCACCCATAGCGGCAGAGGTTTTTAAAGCTGATTGGACGTATAGAGGTAGGGTGACTTGGGGTCCTCACTACACAGAGGTAGGGAAAGGAAGTGGGTGTGGGGAGCACCTGGCCTGGGCAGTTGGGGCAGTCGGCCATTTTGACCTGTATGACCTCAAGGAGTTTGCCTTTATTTTCTCCATTACAGTCACAGAACACATGCAGTCCATTTTCGATTTCACTCAAACCCAGCTCTCCTCATGGTATATACTTTTTTGTGGTCCTTCTATAGGACAGCTACTGATTTTCCAGTAAAGTTGGTTCAGAAGTTGGGGAGGACTACCAATTCTTTTCGCTTTCAACTTGCTTGCTTATACAATGCCTTCTTCCTTTTTTCCCCCATGCCCTCTGGCTATGCTTTCCCTGTTTACACTGGGGCATCCCAACATATACTTCAGACACTTTGAAGCACTTTGATTATAACTTGTGAGATATTGCAGAGTCTGTGGGGCTAACGAGTCTAATTCCCTAGTTTTGCACATTCTCTCTCTCTTCGATTGATGTTGTATGTATCTGCTTGCACTCCACTGAAACAAGCTGATCAGTAAACCACACCATCCATTCTAACAGAGGACCCACGTTACCGCTGGATGGTCAGGCAACGATACTTCGTGAATATTTTCATATTTCTGCACGGTAACAGCCTTTTAAAAAAAGGATATTAGAATGAAAAACAAACCTTGAAATTTAAAGACAGAGAATGAAGAAGTTCTGGAAATGCCCCCCAAAATAAGCCCATTAGGCATATTAACTATTTTTAGATAAAGGCACCTGGAGGAAAAGAACATTCTTTTTTTTTTTTTTTTTAATATTTTTATTTATTTCTAGGAGAGAGAGAGACAGCGTGAGCAGGGGAGGGTCAGAGAGAGAGGGAGACNATTTCTAGGAGAGAGAGAGACAGCGTGAGCAGGGGAGGGTCAGAGAGAGAGGGAGACACAGACTCTGAAATAGGCTCCAGGCTCTGAGCTGGCAGGCAGCACAGAGCCTGACGCGGGGCTCGATCCCACGAACCGCGAGATCATGACCTAAGCGAAAGTCAGACGCTCAGACGCTTAACCGACTAAGCCACCCAGGCGCCCCGGAAAAGAACATTCTTATCAGAGATGGGGAGAATCTGAATAAATAAAATTTGTTAAAATAACCATTACCCTACTTGGCTTCCCATTATGATCACTTTTTCATAATTACTACTCTGTTTGACCTAGTGTATAAGCATTTAAACTAACCACCTTTGGGGGGGTCTTCATTTTCTTGTGAAATCTCCCATGTACATATAATAATAAAACTTCTATGGTTTTCTCTCGTTACTCTGTCTTATGCCAACTTAATTCTCAGGCTCAGCCAAACACTAAGAGGGTAACAAAATTTTTTTTGGTTTGGGTTTTTGTTTTTTTCTCTCTGACTCCCATAAAACTTTCAGAGATGAAGAGAGAGTTCTCCTGAGCCATTTATTTACATTCCAAATGAGAAGAGATTCAGGGACCTTTACCTCCTTTTCCTAGGTAGAATGCCTTTACATTGCTAACCAAAGACCACTATCTCTTTGGAGAGGAGGAGGGATAAATGCCAACTGCCCTCTTCTGAGTTCCCAGAGTCCTGATCTCAGGGATGGTTACCTCTGGTATGAACTCTGTACATGCAGGGTACATATGGACCTCCCTGAGTTGCTCCATCAGGAATTAAAATGCAAATCATGGCTAAATTTGCTTTGAGCATAAATAATCAGTCTGTGCTCTGATCAGAAAACTGTTTTCTGTCAAGATAAGTAAATACAGATCTAAAAATTTAACGCTTGAGTTACGCAGGGACATTGTGGGTTTTTATCCCTTCATTCTTTCCGCCATGTAGCAGGTCAATTCTTATTTCATATTCTTCAAGTTTTGTGGGTTTTTTTGTTTCTTTGGTTTTTCATCTTGCAGTTGGTTTCTAATTTTTGTGTAAATTAGAGATTACCAAGACGAATCTGTAGTATCCTGTTTCTCATCATAAACGGGTCTTTTATTTCCACACACCTGAAAAAGCGAGACTCATCCTGTGTTATTCCTTCAACTGCCACATCCAATTTGATACCATACTAGTTGTATATTCTAAATATAGCATGAATATATTTTTTCCCTGCTAAAACACTTTGATGACTTCTCGGAGGCCGGCTCCTGCAGGTCCAGGGGTCCCTGAAGGATGGACGGTGTCGGCGAGAGAGAGTGAGAGAGCCCCGAGATCCTTTCTGATCACCAGGCAGGCATCTCCGTCCTGTCGGTTTTGGTGTCTTTATTCATAGGTCAAATGTTCACATGGCATCCGGAAATGGAATTTTTACAATGGATAGTTCTCTGTGATAAGATGTTTTTGGAAAATGTACAGAGACAGGTTTTACAGAAATCTTCTTGCAGAACTGCCCCAATTATAGTGAGGTTGAGTAACTAAGAAAATAACAAGGTGTTCACATTATAATAACACTAAGATTAAGTCATGGGTTTGAAGATACTCTTATCCATCCTCATCACAGCTGCCAGGGGAAGGGAAGGTGTTTGTGGAAAGTAGGCCTTAGGGAAGGGGCTGCTATACACCAACAGTTAGCAAAGGTGTAAGTACTAACTTATCTTCTGCACTTATCTGTTCCTTATCTCAAAGTTAGGCTCTTTGTCTCCGGGCAAGACTTGATTTTCCAGTTATATGCTTTATGGCACCAGAGAGCCAACCATACCTTTAAAGAGTTTAGCTTATTTCCCATACATAGAATAGCCTCTTCGAGTGCATTTACCTTTGTGTCTACTTTTATGATTTCTAGAATAGCTAGAGCATGAGAGACATTTTTGGTTAGCTGATTTACATGCTGAGCTGTATGAACATCTTGGACTAACGCAACGGTAGAAACAGAATTGTACAAGTAAAGGTCAATCTTTTATGACTAGGGGTCATGAGCCTGTTCATAGCTCAAGGGACAGTATGGAGGGAAACAGGACCTTCTGGAGACACGATGTCTGTTCCCATAATCAAAAGAAGAAGTTCCCACAATAAGTTCCTTCACAAGGTGCAATCAACATACCAGGGCAAGAATAAAGGGACAAGTCACTCCAGATATTGATCAACAAGGTACCCTAGGGGTCAGTGCTCAAGCAGAAATAATTGAGTGGGGGTGGATATGGGTCATCATCTGATTGGCAAGAGACCGTGCAAACTTGCTTCAACCTCACCAGGAGTTTTCTCAACTAGTGGGCTCAGAATGGCTCCAACAATTACTGCTTTTGACTTAGTTTAGACCACATCACTATTGGATGGAATTAGCAAAGCACATCCCTTAAAATAAAATTGAGCGGATGCTGACACTGAACAGTATTTCTGAAGTAGGAGAGCAAATTGCTATTTAAGAATGCACTTTTTTCAGACCACAATTACTTTGAAGTAGGTAACAAATGTTGAACTTGCTCTGGATCAATTGGTTATTTGTTCTAAATCTATAGTTAACACTAGATGGACTTAATCAAAATACATTTTTTCAAGCTCTTGACTATTTTATGGTGAACCTGCAGACTTATTTAGGTATAATGATTCTGGAATTGTTATGCTAATTACTTGGTAAAAATTCCTACTATTCTACTCTATTGATGATTCACTTATGAGAATTTGCTTACTGTTTAGTAGTACATTTGAGAGTTGGCAAAAACTTTAAATACATTGCACTCTAATACAGAAATCTCAATCTCTGGTAATTCACATTTTATCTCACAAAACATATTAAATTGAATACAGCCATTTAGTTTTGGAATCCAGGAAAATGCTATAAACATACAGTATTGGGGCACCTAAGTGGCTCAGTCAGTTAAGTGTCTGACTCTAGATTTCAGCTCAGGTCATGATCTCAGGGTGAGTTTGAGCCTTACATCCAGCTCTGTGCTGACAGCTGCAGAGCCTGCCTAGGATTCTCTCTTTCCTTCTCTCTCCGCATTTTGCAATCCCAAGCACACACACTCTCTCTTTCTCTCTCTCAAAATAAATAAACATCGCGGGGCGCCTGGGTGGCTTAGTCGGTTAAGCGTCCGACTTTCGCTTAGGTCATGATCTTGCGGTTCGTGGGTTCGAGCCCCGCTTCGGGCCCTGTGCTGACTGCCAGCTCAGAGCCTAGAGCCTGTTTCAGTCTGTGACTCCCTCTCTCTCTGACCCTCTCCTGCTCGCGCTGTCTCTCTCTCTCTCCTAGAAATAAATAAAAAAACATTAAAAAAATTAAAAAAAAATAAATAAACATCTAAAAAATCTACAGTATTTTTCTAGATGTTTATTTTCACAAACATATATATATATTTAACATTTATTATTTTTGAGAGACAGAGCATAAGCAGGGGAGGGGCAGAGAGGGAGAGAGATACAGAATCCGAAGCAGGCTCCAGGCTCCACTCTGTCAGCACAGAGCCAGATGCGGGGCTCAAACCCATGAACGGTGAGATCATGACTTGAGCCAAAGTTGGACACTTAACTGACTGAGCCCCTCAGGTGCCTGTACAAATAATGTATTTATTTCAATGGTTCTAAATCTAATAAAAATTAATGATTTTTGTCCTCATATGTTCCATGTGTTGAGTACAAAGCTTAGTACTTTGCAACACAAATGCCCATGACAAACGATAATTATCAGTAAATGAAAGACCTTTAATTCTTCTGATTGTTTTGATAGCTACAGGATACATGTGGAGCAGAGTCTGAAAGTAAGCTCTGGAGAAATAAGTAAATATCTAATAAAGTATAAGGAGAAATCTACCTGGACATTCAAGGAGTAAAAGGAAGATGGAAAGAGTTTTAGGAAGAAGAGATAGGAGAAGCCCCTCCACCCCCCCTCCCCAAATAGACGTGTGACTGGGGCTCTCTGGTATGAAAACGTGTTTGAGCACGTAGGGGAGGAGAAAAAAAAACATTTTAAGTGCTTATATTTCTTTCGAAGTTGTTTTATTTTTGTAATCTATACTCCTTCATCAAAGCAAGCCATAAACGACGTCTAATACAAACACAAGTACTTTGTGTGATTTTGTGTGTGTTTAGAAATTTAGGAAATGGCCTAATTCCATGTATGGGTGGATAAAGTGAGGGATAGAAATAACATCCTTAGAAAGGAGAGGTGATCTATAGGTGAAATGAATTATACAAAGTAAAATCCCAAAAATGTAAGTAAGAGATTCACAGCCTCAATGGAGAGGCTTTTAACCTTCTTTGGGATTAGCCTACATGGGGTTTTCTTGATTTGTAGGGCAAAGATAACTAAGTTGTCTTCTGAGTTATATATAAAGTATATACTTTCAGCTGTAAATATAGTTGTTTATTCTTCATTCATTTATTAAATCATTCAACAAATATTTACTGAATATTCACTAGATAATGGGCTGAAGATTATGAATGCAAAGTTAGTAAAACAAGATCTCAAAGGGAAACAAACTTGTAGAAAAATAGTTGCAGTATGTGATAGGTGCTAAGGAACAGACATGCACAAGGGATAGGCAGGCTCAGAAGAGGGAAAATCTAACTTAGAAAAATCAGAAAGCATTTCACAGACATATTAACCTTTTAGCTAAGTAATGAATTATTAATAGGGATTCTTTAGGAAGAGGAGGATATGAAGGGCAATCTAAATAGTTATACCTATCTGTCTATCTATGTATCTATCTAACGTGCAAAAACAGAGGCATAAAAAAACATTGGTATATTCAAGATAAGTTAGAAATTTACTGTTTCCAGAGTATGTGTGCACATGACACAGAGATAGAAGATAACACTGTAACATTGCATGCCAAGTAGAAATATGCAGGCCACTCCCATAATGAATGTTAAGTTTTCTAGAAGTCACATTAAAAAGGTAAAAAGAAATAGTGAAACTAATTTTACTAATGTATTTTATTTAACTGGTGGTTCTAAGTTTTTATCACTTCAGTATGGAATATAAAATTTTTTATAAACTATTTTCATTGAGGAAAAATTGGTTTATTAGTTTGAAGCATACAACAAATTCAATATTTAAGTACATTGCATACAAACTCTCACCACAATAAGTCTAGTTATCATTTGTCGCCTTACAATTGGTCCCCTTTACCCTTTTCACCCAGCCCTCTACCCCTTTGCTCTCACATTCACCAGTCTGTTCTCTGTATCTATGAGTATTATTTTGGTCATTTGTTTTATTTTTTAGATTCCACGTATCAGTGAAATCATAGGTATTTGTCTTTCTCTGACTTATTTTCCTTAGCATAATAGTCTCTAGGTTCATCCATGTTACAAAAGACAAGATTTTCTTCTCTTTTATGGCTAAATGTTATTTCATTGTGCTTATATATACCACAATTTTTTTTAATCCATTCACCCATTGATGGACATTTAGGCTCTTTCTATATCTTGTTATTATAAATAATGCTGCAGTAAACATAAGGGTGCATATGTCCTTTTGAATTAATGTTTTTGTTTTCTTCAGTTAAACATTCACAAGTGGAATAGCAGGATCATATGGTAGGTATAATTTTAATTTTTGAGGAACCTCCATACTGTTTTATATAGTGGCTACACCAATTTACATTCCTGCCAAAGATGTACAAGGGTTCACTTTTCTCTACCTCTCCAACATTTGTAATTTCTTGTCTTTTGATGATAGCCATTCTGACAGGCTTGAGATGATACCTCACTGTGGTTTTAATTTGCATTTCCCTAATGATTAGTGATGTTGAGCATCTTTTCATGTGTCTTTTGACCATCTGAATGTCGTTTTTGGAAAAAAATATCTATTTAGAACCTCTGACCATTTTATTTAGGTTTCTAAATATATTTTTATTTTTTTAAATATTTTTTTAAATTTTTATTTCTAGGAGAGAGAGAGACAGCACGAGCAGGGGAGGGTCAGAGAGAGAGGGAGTGACAGACTCTGAAATAGGCTCCAGGCTCTGAGCTGGCAGTCAGCACAGAGCCCGACGCGGGGCTCAAACTCACGAACCGCGAGATCATGACCTAAGTGAAAGTCTGACACTCAACTGACTAAGCCACCCAGGCGCCCCTCTAAATATATTTTTAAATTAAAGTATAATTAACTTACAGTGCTAGTTTTGAGTATAAAATATAATGATTCAACAGTTCTGCATATTACTCAGTGCTTGCCAAAATAAGTGTACTTAGAAATATTTACATTTTTAACCAAGTCATTAAACTCTGGAATATTATCTATACTTACAGCATATCTCAATGCATTGAGATACTGCATATCTCAGTGCAGACTAGCCACATTTCAATTTCCATTGGGCACATGGTGTTAGTGATTAACTTTTTGGATAGTGCTGCTGTAAGGTTAAGTTGTAAATGGCACATGATGTGATTTCTTAAGTAATGTAGAGATTCATTTTAAAAAGACATTCTCAGGAGTCTCCCACTGTAAAAAAAAATCACCTTTATCTTTATTTTTTTAAGTTTATTTCTTTATTTTGAGAGAAAGAGAGAGAGAGCAAATGGAGGAGGGGCTGAGAGAGATGGAGAGAATTGTAAGCAGGTTCCTCACAGTCAACAAAGAACGCATCACTAGGTTCTATCACACAGACTATGAGATGATGACCTGAGGTGAAATCAAGAGTTGGACACTTAACCCACTGAGCAACCCAGGCACCCCTTTGTTTAATTTTATACTATAATGTTGCTCAAATTTAATCAATGTGTGAAATAGAATAAAACTGTGACTTTTCTAAGAATGTTCTTTTGAGTTCATCATGTCACATACTGATTTAAACTGCTTTAAAACCCTTGTTAGTATAACACATAGTGATGTTGTTTGTTCTTTACAAGCAATTTTTTTTTAGATTCTTTATAAAAATCAGATCATGTGATATTCTACTTTCTCTGTCTGATTTAGTTGACTTAATAGAATGCCCTCAAGATCCATCCATGTTATCACAAGTAGCAAGATTTCATTCTTAACTGAATTATATTCTTCTATGTGTGTGTGTGTGCGGGGGGGAGCGGGGGAGTCATTTTCTTTATCCATTAATGGAAACCTAGGCTATTTCCATACCTTGTTTATTGTGAATAGTGCTGCAGTGAATATGAGGGTACATATAATTTTTTAGGTAAGTGCTTTGTTTTCTTTTAGATAAATGGTTCTTTTTTATATTGAGTCACCATTATTTTAAGTTAATCTGCAAATTAAAATAGTTCAACATAGGGACGCCTGGGTGACTCAGTCAGTTAAGCATCTGATTTCAGCTCATGTCATGATCTTGTGGTTCGTGAGTTTGAGCCCTGAGTCAGTTTCTGTGCTAACAGCTCAGAGCCTGCAGCCTGCTTCACATTCTGTGTCTCCTTCTCTCTCTGACCCTCACCTGGTTACACTCTGTTTCTTTATCTCTTTCTCTCAAAAATAAACATAATTTTTTCAAAATAGTGCAATGTGGTGTCAATGTGATTTTAAAAACAAACTCCAGTAATGAATTCCTTTGTCAGTCTTGGTGTAGGGCAGGTCATTGAGATAAACTAGATACTATTGTGTGTTTTAAATGCTATCAAAATGAGAATAGAATGCAATTGACCTTAAACAATGTTGGGGTTAGGGATGCTAACTTGGACACAGTCAAATTCTGTGTATAACTTTCAGTTTCCCCAAAACTTAACTACTAGTAGCCTATAGACCAGAAAACTTTACAATTAACAGAGTTGACTAACATATTTTGTATGTTATATATATTCTTACAATAAAGTAAATTAGGAAAAAGTATTATTAAGAAAATCATAAGGAAGAGAAAATATATTACAATACTCTAAGTTAAAAAAAATTCTATAAAAAAGTGGACCAGCCCTTTAAAACCCAAGGACCAACCATATTTTTATGTATGATAGAGAACCTGTGAATTACCTGTGACTTAGTTTATAATGTCCTTGTTTGAGAATTGTTTGTGTTGACACATTGGCATGTTTCTGTGATGTCTAAAAGGTGATAGGGAATCATTTAAACTATCTGCAAATTTACAAAACCAACTTCAGCTGTTGAAAGGAGAAGTGGTTGTAAATATCAACAGATATTGTACACATGGTTAAGAATTATGATTCTAAACTCATGACATTTGGCTGAGGAACATAACAGTATTTAAATACCTTTGAACATGCTTAAAACATCGTTGTTCAAATCATTTATGTCTTTTTTTGGAATTGCCTTAAAAATGACATAAAATTGCATAAACAAAGCAACCGCATTACTTTATAATTCCAAAACTTCTATGACTAAATTATCCTCAGAAATGAAACCACTCTACCACTGAGCATGTTTAGGACAGCAGTGAAGTTTGAATGAGTCCTTGGCTTGCCTGGGGTACTTCCCTGAGAAGAAAAAATTCACAATATTCACTTGCATTTATATGATCAGAAGTACTTGTTTTTTCTATGCTAACACAGTTTGGTAGCTATGATTTGAATTTTCTTCATTTCTGTTTTTGTATGTAACAATATAGCAGTGGCTTTTTTTTTTTCCAAATACCTCACTTAGTATTTAAACATCTGTTATCAACTCCACCCTCTATGATATCAATCAGCTGGTTATATTTGACATATATATCATCTGTTCATAAAAAAGATGCTTGGGAAATTATTAGTAGCTCTTATATTGACTTATTTTGCTAAATATTTGGATACAGAGTAAATGGAAATATTATGAACATGAATTTACTTTGATGCACATCTATTCAGAAATGATATATTAAACTTTTGTTTCTAGAAGTTATTTCAAAATTTACGTGTGTGTTGAAAACTTCAGTCTCCATGAGAAAATGCTGAATGTTAGAAAGTTTATCATTCCCTGAATATGATGTTGATTATATATTCACATATAAAACAATTTCTGCAACCATCTATTTCCTGAAAGCCACACCCAGCTGAGGAAAATGAATGATTACAAAAGCTCAGTGTACCAAACAAATCAACAACATATCCATGTGTGCTTTATGGACTTTTAAATCTGTAGTATGATAATTTATGTTTTTTGATCAAAGGATTCAGTGTTTAAATAAAATTGATTACATGCATAAAATTTGTTTGATGAAATCCTGGGCTAAACTCAGTTAAATACATTACTACTGAATTTCTTTATGTCTATCACATAATAGTTTTCTTTGTGATTTTTCTGGTAGGAGGCTATATAGTATGCAGAGTTATACAAAAGTTTTGACCAAGGGATTGCTATGGTTTTCAACAGAATCATATATCTACATACACACAAAAAAGAAAAATGTCTATTTTTTTAAAGTATATTATTGTAGTTACATGATAATAGAAATATTTACTACATAAGTGGAAGGTTTTCATCAATGTTTCTACAAATTTTTGTGTTCATGCTAATGACAAACATGTCAAATTAGGTTAAAGTTGATTACACTGAAATATTTATATTTGGTTTTATAAGTCATTGTATAAATTCGTGTTGCAGCTATCAATAAATAATAACCTAAAATATATATGAAGTCTTCAACAAATATCTAGTTTTAATAATAAAATTAGTCTAGTTTTCATTGAGATAATGGATGCTTTGGCTTTTAAATGCTCAATATTAATAGGTGAATAGAACTTTTTATAATAAGATTATTTAATTGCATATTTCAGAGTGGGGTTAGTTTTTTCTTTAGGTTGGTTTTCTAAATCACCTATTTTGTCCTTTAGTGTATTTCAAAAAAAATTGTCTTGAGCCTGCTAGAACTGATCTATTGATCCATTCATTCAAGAAGTATTTATTGAAAACATACTATTTTCAAGAAGGTTCCAGATGTTTAGCATAGAATGTATATAAAAGAGTCCTGATATTATGAGGGTTATATTTTGGGTTTTTCAGATTATAGTATATATAGAAATATTAAAATTAATAAATCTAATATTTCTAATAGTGGTAAGTGCTTTAGAGAAAAATAAAGCAGAGAAGAGGACTAGGAAATACCAGGGTGGGAGACAGGTCTACAGTGTTAAAAAGGGTTGCCAAAAAAGTTGTCAATCAAAGATAAAATTTGAACTGAGATAAAATTGAACTGGAATAAATAAGAAAACCGGCATTTATATGTTTATGTAGTAGGAGAGTATTCTAGGCAGAAGAAAAAGAAAGCACCAAGGCACTCAGGAGGGAATTTGTCTAGTGTGTTCAATAAGTAACAGGGCATGAACTGAATGAGGGAGAGAATAGTAGGTGATGAGGTCAGAAAAGTAATAAAAAGGAAAACCGATCATATAGGGACCTCTAGGTCACTGTAAAAATCTTTGCTTTTGCTGTGAGATGGGAAGCCATTGGAGGTTTTTAGGCAGAAAAATAACATGATCTGACTTATATTTAAAGAACCCTCTGAACTGTGTTGAGAATACGCGGTAGGGAAGAAAAGAACAAGAAGATAAATTGGAAGCTATAGCAATAATCCAGATAAGTAATAACGGTGTGAACTAGGATGTTCATGGTGGAGATAGTGTGAGATGGTCAGTTTCTGGGCACATTTCAAAATAGAGGTAATAGTATTTGCTGACAGACTGGCTGTGGGATGTGACAACAAGGGTTTAGCTTAATTACTAACTTAATAACTTAGAAAGATCAAGTTGTGATGTATTGAAATAATAAATAGAGGAGGAAAGGTATAATAGTATGAGGACTGAGACTTCTAAATGGGAATATTGAATTGTTAATTGGAGTGTTTAATATAGAACTCAGGAAGAGGTCTTAGCTAGGGATTCATTTCTGGGAGTTGTCAAAATGGAAATGGATATTAAATCAATGGGACTAAATCAGATTACCAAGGGTGTCTCTGAAGACAGAGAAAGAGGAGCAAGGACCAGTCCCTAAGGCTCTCCACATTTGAAAGATGAGATAATGGAGACACATATCATGAAGGGTAATGAGAAGGAACAGCCAGTGAAGTAGGAGGAAATTGAATGATCTCTAAGCAAAGCCAAGAGTATGTTACTTGAGGCCAAGTCACATGAAAACTGAGGATTCTCCATTCATAGCCAACTCTGATAAGAGTAATCACGAGGGAAATGGTAGGGTTAACAGACTAAATGCAGTGAATTCAAGAGACAATGCAAGTAGGGAATGAAACATTGAAGTATTTGTTGTGAAAGTAGAGCAGGGAAACCAGGTATTGTTAAAAAGGAGTAGAGAGTCAAAAACTTTGTATTTTTTTTTTTTAATGAAGGGATTATAGACTATTAGTATGCTACCAGAGATACTTCAGTAAAGATGGGTAAATAATGATGTAGCAGAAAGAAAATCACTAAAGTTATGTTCTCGTGCAGCTGAGAAAGAATAGAGTGTAATGCATATGAGGATAATTGATCTTGGAACATAATTCATCCAACAGAAGGGAAGGAACAGGGGCAGGTAGATTAGTTGCCTCTGCTGGAAATTCCTTCCTGATTGCTTCTTTTACCCAAACAGGAAACAAAATTATTAGCTAGGAGTGAGGACAGATCCAGTTAAAGATATAAAAAGGGAAAAAAGCTTTCTGTGGTATTAACTGGGTTAAGGGAAATTCATTTTGATTTCTTGGTACCACTAAACAGCATGCTTAGTGTTAGTGATTATGAACTTAAAGTGAGGCCAGTCTCCATGGTTGGTTATTTTTCTCTAGCAGTGTTCAAGTACAAGTGTGGAATAAGCCAGGAGTGTATTTAACTAGAGGTGAGGTCTGCTAAGTGAGTATGATAAATAATGAGAGTAGCAGAAAGTGAAAAGTTGGTGTTCAATTTCTCATGTACAAAATTATTCATTTAGTAATCATTTATTTTATACTATTATTGTTTAAATAATATTGGTGGTTAAAATGCAACAATGCAAAGGTGTATAAGGTAAACAAATTCATATTAAAATCCACCGCAATTCCATGCCCCAGAGGTACATACTATAAATAGTTTCATGTCTATCCTGCTAGACATTTTCTATGAATACATAAGCAGGTTTTTTAAAACCAAATATTGCTTCACACTATTTATATGGTTCTGGTACTTACTTTTTTCACTCAGCAATATATCACAGGCACACTTCCATGCAGGTACTCAGAGATCTATCTCATTCCACAACTATGTTATGCTATTGTATCGCTGAGCCATAATTTTTTTAAATAATCATTTTTTGATTTAAGTTTTTTCCAGTGTTTGCCATTATGGATAATGCAAAAATGAACATCCTTATCCACAGTTTATTAGTCTTTGAATTATTCCTCTAATGCAGATTATTAGAAGAAGTGTTGCTCAAAGAATGTGCACCATTTCATAGTTTCTGCTAAATGATAGCCACAAAGAACATAGCAATTTCTTTCTTTTCGAAGTTCTCATCAACACTACATGTGAAAAATAGTAACTTGTTTATATATTCATGAAATTATGAAAAGTTTGAGTATCACTTTTCATTTTACATTTTTTTAAAGTTTTTATTTGAGAGAGGGCATGAGCCTAGGAGAGGGGCAGAGCAAGAGAAAGAATCTTGTTTTGTTTTTGTTTTTTGAGAGCATAAGGAGAGGAGAAGAATAGAGAGAAAATTTTAAGTAGGCTTAATGCCCAACATGGAGCCAGATGTTGGGCTAGACACAGGCTAGATGCAGGGCTTGATCTCCTGATCCTGAGATCATGACCTGAGCTGAAATCAAGAGTCATATGCTCAACTGACTGAGCCACTCAGGCGCTCCTCATTTCACATTTTAAAAATTGAAATATTTTAAGTGCACAAAGTATATGTATACAACTATGTAAGTACTGATGAGATTGAAATGTTTTAATATTTGGCCATTGTTTCAAGTTTCTTATTTGTTCTGTTTCATTTGAGAGACAGAATTTCCACACAGATCTTAGATTATCACTGTGTATTTCCATTTTTTTCTTCGTTTCCTTTCTTTCTTTCTTTCTTTCTTTTTTTTTTTTTTTTTTTGCATCACAGGTAAACATTACCCTGAAAATATTTTTTCTACCTATCATGTTATGTATTTTACAGTTATGTTCTTGTCTTCCTCCTCCAGTAGTCTTTAAGCAATGAGAGGGGAAGAATTCATGTTTATTTGGTTCATTTTGAATCTCCAGTAGCTACTCAATAATTGTCAAATGAATAAAGAACAAAATAATAAGAATATGTATTTTTCACTCAAATCATTGTACTTTTAACACAAATACAAGTATTCATGAAATATGTATATCTTAAAATTTGATATAAATGGGACCATACTGTGTCCTTTTGACAATTGATTTTTTATCAACATTTCATTTTTGACACCTAGTCAAATAAATTCTTTTTGATCTAGTTCATTCATGTGAATTGTTTGTATTGCTCACTCTCATTAGAATGATTTATTCATTCCCCCAGGGACAATTAGGTCATTTCTCGCTTTTTCACTTACAAATGTCATCACCATTAATACAAGAAATTGCCAAGCCAAAGGAACATGTGTATGTATTTCAATTATACTAGTGTTGCTAAATTCCTTTTTAATACGATTATATCATTTTAAAACCCCCTGAACTACTTCTCTATACCTTCAGTAACTCTTATTTAAATTGTGCCAGACTGATGACAGTAAAGTTGTACATAATTATTACTATTTTATTACACATTTGCCTGGTTAACAACAAGATTGAGAGTATTTCAAATTTCTGTTATCCGTATGGATACCTTCCATTTTTAGGGAACTGTTTATATCTTTTGTCATGTCCTCAACTCCCACCCTCAACCTTTTGCTTTTCCTTATTGTTTGTAAATATATCACATATAATAAATATACATCTATTCTGAATAGTAATCTGCCAGAAATATAAATTGGTCTTTATTGGTGATATATTACCTTTGGTGCAGAACTAACATTCTTTTCTTTTACCATTTTATCCTTTTTTTTTTTTTTTTTAGCTATCTTTTCGTATACCAGGGCATAAAGTTATTCAGTTATTCTTTCGTGTTTTCTTAAGTTTTTTTTTTTTGTGGTTATAGTGCACATTAAGCTTTGATAAAAATCTTCCCTAATTTCTTACAAACAGAATGAAGTAGGGATCTAACATTATCTTTTCCCATGTAGACAGCAAATTGTCTCAGAAAGCCCTCTGATCTGTCCATCCTTTCTTAAATGATTTGTAGTGTTAATGAAGTGATAAGCGAAGCACCCACATGTCACTTTGTCACTTACCTATTGCCATGGTAACAGATTACTGCAGATTTAGTGTTTAAAAATACCATCAATCTATTGTCTCACAGTTCTAGAGGTCAGAGGTCCAAAATCATTTAACTGTGTTCAAGTCAGGGTGATGGCCAGCTGACTTCTTCTGAAGACTCTGGGAGAGGAATGATTTCTCCTGCCGTTTTCAGCTTTTGAGGCTGCCTATATTCCTTGGTTTGTGGCCTCATCACACCACTTGCTCTTCTGCAGTAAAGTATCTCTCTGCCTCTTTGTAATATGACATTTGTGATTTCATCCACAGCCTGATCCCTAATCTAGTATATGGTTATCATATCCCATTATCTCCATATCTATATCCCTTTTTGTCATATGAGGGAACATTTAGAGGTCCAGCGATTAGAGTTTATGTAACTT
This sequence comes from Hyaena hyaena, assembly GCF_003009895.1. Lineage (NCBI taxonomy): Eukaryota > Metazoa > Chordata > Mammalia > Carnivora > Hyaenidae > Hyaena > Hyaena hyaena. Next base: position 876,447 of record NW_024081433.1, read on the forward strand.
CAGAGCCATTAGAGTTTATGTAACTTCAGTATAGTATAATTAATTTAATATTTTTTCTCTATTAAGGAAATGTGGAAGAATACAAAATAGTTCTCTTTCATCTATTGAGGTACTTTTTCCTTAAATATGTTAAATATAAAATCTTGTATTCTTCAAATAATTTTGATTTGCTAATATTTTATTTAAAATTTTGTCTGAAACTTTTATACTTCTATTTTTACATGAAATTTACCTGTAATTTTTCTCATAGTGCCCTTATCTACTTTTGATATCAAAGTTATAATTATTTGTTTTATACCTTAATGTCTGAAATAATTCGAATAAGACAAATACACATTTCTAAAAGACTTTACAATAATCTCTTATAAAATAGATGGATCTAGATATTTTTAAAATGTATGTTGTGAGAAATGAATAGGGAAAGTGAAACATTTTAATGTTCAATTTTTCTAATGGCATAGGACTATTGAGACGATATCTTACTTTTTCAGTAAGTTAGGAAAATTTACATTTTGTCTAGGAAATCATCCATTTCTCATGGTTTCACCATTATTTGTACTTTTTGAAATCCTTATTTTTTCTCTATAAGCCATTTGGTTTTTACCCATTTTATTTCTTGACCATTTTCACTAAAGAGTTTTTGTGTATCATTTACATTTCACAGGTGCTGATATGTCAGGATTTCTTGGCTGAGTTCTGAATATTTTTAACCCCCAATTTAAGGTTTATTTTCTCTGATGAATAATTTCAAGTGAGTTTTTCAAATTCCCAAAGACATGCTGATTACTATTTTATTATCGATTTTAAAAATTATACTCTGGTCAGATAATGTAGCATGTTTGCTAGTAATGCTTTACAATTTTTGAGACTTGTTTTTGATTTTTAGTTTTTATTAATCTGTAATGTCCATATTTTATTTAGCAAAAGATAAAATTAATATCTCTAAAATTAAAAAATGGCATATTATGCTATTATTGAAAGTATATTTTCTTCTCTCTTACATAATAGTTTTGACTAACACATTAGACCCTAAAAATAAGATGAAATTAAATACCGATTTGTATAATTATTCCTATTTTATACAGTCAGTTCGTGATTCTTTTTTTTTTTTTTTAAATGTTTTATTTATTTCTAGGAGAGAGAGAGAGACAGCGTGAGCAAGGGAGGGTCAGACAGAGAGGGAGACACAGACTGAAACAGGCTCCAGGCTCTGAGCTGGCAGTCAGCACAGAGCCCGACGCGGAGCTCGAACCCACGAACCGCGGGATCATGACCCAAGCGAAAGTCGGATGCTTAACCGACTAAGCCACCCAGGCGCCCCTCGTGATTCATTTTTAACCAAATGCTTAACAATTTGTGACTAACATTGTTTCTCCCATCTTAGTCTATCATTCAGAGAGAGACAATCACAAGACTTAGATCATCAGCTGCTTTCAAATTGATATGAAATTATTTCAATATTTTAACAACTAATATGGCTCTCCCAGTAAATACTAGGTGAATAACAGCCAGGGTCCGGAAAGAGTAAATATTATTCAGTTTCCATTAGAAACTCCATTTTCAACTTCAGTTTTAAGTAGTAATTTACGAGTATAAACTATGAGATTTATATTACTTTCATTCAGTGCGTTGAAAATGTTTTGTCTCAGTTTGATGGAGTGAGTGACAATTCAAGTTTGGGTCTTAGTCCTTTGCAAATAAGCCAACTTGCTTCCCAGTGGATTTAAGACTATTTTCTAGATTTATTATTATGTAATTACACCTATGATATGACAAGCAACATAGGGTATAAATAAGGAATGTTTGTATCATGTGTTATCTTCAAATTTTGCCTCTTTTTCATACTTTCGTTTGAGAACTCAAGGGCATATTAAAATATCTCATTTTAGCCTCAGTGCCTTTTCACTATTTAGTCATATTTCCCTTAATTGTTGCCTTCTAGCTAATTAGTGTGATGACCCAGTTCTCCAGTCCTCTTTCAACTATTTGATTTACAGTGTATCACATTTGAGTTTTAATTTCACTGTCAATATATTTTCATTTTTAATTGTTCTATTTGGTCTGTTTCTAATCCACCTGATTTTCATCCTCCTAAACACTCTATATTTTTTATGATTGGAATATTAGATATACATATTTAGGTTCTATTTTAGAGTTCTATAATGCTATAATAAAGCGTATCACCCTTTACCTAACATTTTTTGTACCTCATAATGGATTTTTTTCAACTAATATGTTTTATCTTTATTATGTTTGTGAGTTGAGTTCTTAGAAAACTTTCTGGTTGTTATTTGGTTGTTTTGTTTTCATGTGAATCTCTGTGGCCTGGATTATGGTACATCCATTCAAAATGATTTTGCAAATGTTTCTCTTTGTATCTGTAACTATATCACCTCTTGTATTAATTAGGTGTAGTTTCTCTCCAGAGAAACAGAATCAAAAAGATGTGTATGCATGGAGAGTTTTGTTTTAAAGAATTTGTTCATGTGATTGTGGAGGCTGGCAAATCCGAAATGTGAAGGATAGGCTGGCAGTCTGGACACCCAAGGAAGTGTTGTAGTTCAAATTCTAAGGCAGTCTGTTAGTAGGATCCCTTTTTCTTTGAGGAAGGTTAGTCTTTTTCTTAAGCCCTTCAACTGATTGGATGAGGCTCACCCACATTACAGAGGGCAGTTTGCTTTACTCAGAGTCTACTGATTTAAATGTGTTAACTCCATTCAAAAAATACCTTCACAAAAACATCTGTGAAATTTGATCAAATATTCGGATGCCATGACCTGGCCAAGTTGATACATAAAATTAACCATCACATTTTCTTAGAACAGAATTTTACATTGATTTCTTAGTGTCAGAGTTTCCAGATAATGCAAATTATTGGAAGATTTATCCCCTATCTATGAGTGGCAAATTCCCAACACAAAAAGATAAAAGTTTCCTTGGTTTCTCCTTCACGTGTGATTTTTTTTTTTTTTTAAATCTAGCCATTCACTAACTTGGAAGCTTTTCAAGATTGGCCACATATCTAACTCTTGACCTTTCAGAAACTCCTAGCCTGTTCATCTATCCTTGTGAAATTAAAGCTTATCCACTAGTTTTTGGAGATAGACAAATACTTCTCTGGGTAATGACATCTGCCTTCTGTTTTTGTTTCCTTTCTCTTTTTCCTTTTTCTTCTCCTCCTGCTCATCTTGTAAACCAAAATATCATTTTGTAATAATTTTATCTTTAATTTCCAGATGTCTTTAGTAGGCAAAACTTTTGCCACATGACTCATATCGGAAGTTTGAAAAGCATCTTTTTTACATATATATCTACATCTGCATGTACATGTTTATCTCTAAATTTCTATTAATCTTGTGCTCATTTTTTTATTGAATTCTTAAAGTATTAACAGCCTTTTGCCACATTAAAGGCATTAGGCATTTCTTGTTTTGTATATATTTTTCCACTTTGTCTTTTTAAAATGTTTATATTTTGTTAAAAGTTATATAGTCTAATTTGATTATAAAGAATTTCCCCAATTCTAAAATATATAAGTGAAATCAAATCACTTTTTAGTTCTTTTATGGTATTTTATTTACGTTTAAATCGTTAAGCCTACAGAAACTAACTTAAGGAGCAAGTTTGGTATTTGAGTTTATGTTCTCATAAATAGTTATCCCTACACTAATTTTAACTAACCTGTCTTTTCCCCACTCAACATAATCATTTTATGGAAAAAGGATCTTAGCCGGAGTATGACTTACTTAATATTATAGGTAATTAAAAATTAAGATTGGACTTAACTGAGATCTCCATATGAAATTCAGTCCTCTGACTACTTAACTCTTCTGTGATTCCTGTTAGCATAGTAAAAATTTTATTATCTATAGTACTCTTGGGATAACAACTTTTTTTTGTCAAAAGCATTCAAATTTCTTCTAAGTCCCAGTATTGATGCAGAATGTTTAAGTGTGCATTTGTGTGTGTTTGTAAATTCTCTCAATGTAAAATATGATAAAACTTGTAAGAACAACACCTTTGTCGAGTAGCAGCTGAGTAATGGCCATAATAACAACAGAATGCAGACTGTAATAAAGCAAATTACATTAAAAAGATGTGAAACATACATAGGGAAAATTTAATTGGTGTTTATTTGTTCATAATGTAAACTTTATGCGGAGAGGTGGCTTTTTAAAACTGGAGTTTACAGTAATGGGATGTAAAAATTCAACTAATGATATTTTTACCATACATACTATGAGTACATCCTAATTAAAATACAGAGAAATTCACTGCCCTAATTTTGTTTTCTTTTGCTATTAATTTGTTCTTCAAATATATGATAATCCTGGGGCACATGGTGGCTCAGTCAGTTGAGCTACGGACTTTGTCTCAGGTCTTGATTTCACGGTTTGTGGGTTCAAGCCCCACATCGGGGTCCGCGCTGACAGCTAGCTCAGAGCCTGGAGCCTGTTTCAGATTCTGTGTCTCCCTCTCCCTGACCCTCCCCTGTCCATGCTGTCTCTCTCTCTCTTTCTCTCAGAAATAAATAAAACATTAAATTAAAAAAAAAAAACAAGTATATGATAATCCCTCTAAAAAATGAGTGCCAGAAACATTCAGGTATGTAGACATGAACGAGAGAAGTTGTGCTCATTAAATGATTATGGAATACTGAAACAAGGCAGGGAAATCTGTGCATATGGTATGTTTATGTCTGTGCCAGGTTTACTTTAAACCACTCAATTAGCATGTATTTGAGGTATGTATGAGTAGTTATAAAACATTGTTTCTCTTCTTATATGATTTAGTACTTGTTTGGGAACATAATGTATTGATGCACAGAGATCCCCTAATAAAAATTTATATTAGGACTCAAATAACAGGAAAGAAAATTAAGCTATAGAATTTGAGAAATGAAATGGTAGTGTCGTCAAAAAATGACATAAAATTGAGATCTGGATGATTTTTTTTTGTGCCCTTTTAGATATTCAGACTGATATGTGACTCAAGCAAACAAATATAGTTTTTTTTTTTTAATTAAGAGGGAGATATATAGTCAAATGTACAAACATTGTGGTCAAATCTCACCCGATTATAATAGAACAATAAGTTAACTTTAGTTGGTCTGATTTGCTTGTTATTTTGACCAAAAACAACTTCTGACATTCCAGTTGTCTTAATTATCAGACTATGCAAATGCTTTGATAAGTTATATATAATAAATGAAGTAATAAAGTCAAGTTCATATCTCTTGTCATGAACACCAGAGCAAGAATTATTTAATGGTGGAGTCTAGTAGCATCTCTTTCAGTGTATCTTATTTTAAATGAAGAAAAGGGGTGCCTGGGTGGCTCAGTTAAGCCTCCACCCCTCTATTGCTCATGCACATGCTCTCTCAAATAAACATTTTTAAAAATTTAAATGAGGAAATAGTATAACGTAGAGTTGTGCAAAACAAGCCTGAGATTGGAAGATGGGGGACTAAAGGCTCAGGTTGCAATTCCCAGACATTTTTTCTTTACTTGCTGGGGCATTCCTGGCACACTGCCTATGTTCTCCGAGCCTTAGCATCCTGAATTGTAACATAAGGAAAATCACAATGTCCACAGTATTTAATTCCCAGATTTTCATGAGGATCAATTAAGAATTTATATTAATCTGTAATATGTAAGCAGGCTATCACCAACCTTTCTCTGAGCTGCCTCAGCATCTTTAAATACTGAGAAGCCATTAACCATTAAAGGATCATTAGTACGGGTCTTTGGGTCTTATTATTTCAACACCAAAAGAAGCCTGAGTATTGCTGGGGCATGCTGAACAAAGCCTCGATAATCCTGTACTGAAGTTCCAGTATTTAAATCTATCCCCCTCAGATCCTTTTCCTTCTGATTTTACAATACTAAGTGAGTGGGGAGAACAGGAAAAAATATCCCAAAATTATCAGTAATAAGTTTTAAAGGAAACAAAAGCACAAAAGAGCAAAAAGTTTTTGGGCTTCCTTTCATGCACACACCGGCACAAATAGTAAAAGATTAAATTTATCTCCATAAGAGATGAAAAATTAAAATGAGGCAAAATTCAGAGCAGAATAGAAATGGAAAATTCAGAAACATCCACAAAGCAATTAAACTGTAAAGTGCCTAATACTGGGGGTGCCTGGGTGGCTCAGCTGGTTAAGCATCCAACTCTAGCTCAGGTCATGATCTTGTAGATCATGGGTTTAAGCCCCACATCAGACTTTGTGCTGATGTCTCAGAACCTGAAGCCTGCTTTGGATTCTGTGTGTGTGTCTCTTTCTGTCTCCACCCTGCTCACACTCTGTCTCTCTCTCAAAAATAAACAAACATTAAAAAGACAATTTAAGTGCCTATTACTCAACTGCTATTATGAATCCAAGATGTTGCAATATTGATTCTCTGTGAAGAGTGGCCTCTGCTTTTTTCTTAAGGGGAGGGGTGAGGTATATTTTCATATTTTAATCTGAAGAGCATAAATTTATAAGCTATATTTTTAATGGAAGTATTTTCTATAAAATTAAAGAGATCTTAAATACTTTATAAAGTAATCAACCCTATCCAAGTTTCCTGTATTACTACAATATATGTCAAAAGGGTATTATGCTTTGAAATTCAAACACAAAATTTTTAAAATTTTAATAAAATGTATGAACATTTAATAACATACTTTATACTGAAAATTATGATAGTATTAAAAATTGTATTAAGCATTTATAGCTTAAATAGCTGCTTGAAATTATCCCTATTAAATTGCATTCATTAAAAATTAATTCATATGTATTTTTATATTGGTGTTTGAGTTGGGATTCGTGTTTTCAGTGCCTCTGTACCTTATTACCTTCCAGTTTTTTCAGTAACCCTTTAAATAAGGCATCTCCCTCTTCAAAATAAAACCTGATTCTGCCATTTTGAATTTGTGCTCTTTCTTAACCATATATATTTAGTATTATTGCCTAGTATCATTAGTGCTGTCAGAATTATCATCCAATAACATAAAAATATGACATTATTTCCCATACTTATAAATGTCATATCAACAAACTGTCCATATATTTTATTGAAACATGTTGTTTCTTTCTACACCACTGCTTCCTAATAACAAGAGATGTGACCATCTGAGGATTTTCAGAGCAGTATAGCATAAGGTGTGGCTATAAATTTAAAGGTGGTTTTGGAGTGATTCTTAAAAATGTAATAAAAAGTCTTATGGATGAAAGGTAGGATATTTACTACTATTTCTTGAATTTTTCTCCATTATTATCATGGATTTCTCACTATTCCTCAACCGTCAGCAGAATGCAAATGAGAGAGAATGCATAATAATCCAGTATTAATTAAAATATTGCCTTCTCAGTGAGATTTTCTTTGGCAAGTCAGATCTTATCTGACTATTCTATGTAATGATTTAACTACTTTCAAACTTATTTCCCCTGCTTTGTTTTTCTCAACTCTTATCAAATAACATATCCTATATTTTACCTAATAACCATGTTCACTGTCTGTTCTTCTCACTAGAAAACAAGTTTCATGAAGGCAAAAATATCTTCCTTTTGTTTTTTAATGTTTCTCTCTATAGTATTTGGTATATAGTAACCACTAATACTTTTTCAGTAAATAAAAGGAAATGAAGATACAGCTTGATAACTTAAGAACAGATATTGCAGTTAAGAAAATGACAATTTTTAATATTTACCTACTATAACATTCACTTATTTCTGGTTAAAGATGTAGGAGTTTTGATAAGTGTATATCATTTAACCACATCTACGATAAGGATAAAGAACAGTTTCATTGACCCATCCATTGCCTGTTGTTGACTATTTATAGTAGACCACTCCGTTTACTCTTAATTCCTAGAGTCCATAGTATTTCTCCATTCTTACGATGTTCCAGAATAACATAAAAATGGAATCATATGGTTTATAGTCTTATTAGTGTGGTGTATTTTACTTATAGTTCATTTGTGATATACCCATGGTGTTGCATGTGTTAGTAGTTCATTCCTTCTTATTGTTGAGTAATGTTTCATCATATAGATGTGCCAGAGTTTGTTTTTTTCCCCCACTTTCGTTGCTTTTCTTTTGGCATTTTATTTTTTAAATATTTTATTTATTTCTGAGAGAGAGAGAGAGACAGAGAGAGAGAGAGACAGCATGAACGGGGGAGGATCAGAGAGAGGGAGACACAGAATCTGAAATAGGCTCCAGACGCTGAGCTAGCTGTCAGCACAGAGCCTGATGTGGGGCTCGAGCCCATGAACCGTGAGATCATGACCTGAGCTGAAGTCGGACGCTTAACCGACTGAGCCACTCAGGCACCCCTTTTTTTTGCATTTCAAATTAATTAAATATAATTTATTCTCAAGTTGGTTTCCATACAACATTGAGTGGTCATCCCAACAAGGGCCCTTCTCAATGCCCATCACCCACTTTCCTCTCCCCCCCCCATTAACCCTCAGTTCTCAGTTTTAAACAGTCTCTCATTGTTTGCCTCCCTCCCTCTCTGTAACGTTTTCCCCCTTCGCCTCCCCCATGTTAAGTGTCTCAAGATCCACATATGAGTGAACACATGGTATGTGTTTCTCTGACTGACTTATTTCACTTAACAGAATACCCTCCAGTTCCATCCAGGTTGCCACAAATGGTCAGATTTCATTCTGTCTCATTGCCAGGTAGTATTCCATTGCATATATAAACCACATCTTATTGTTATTAGGAAGCAGTGGTGTAGAAATAAAAAAGTTGTTTCAATAAAACATATGGACAGTTTGATTTGTTCATTTTAGCCACTCTGGTGTGAGGTGGTATTTCAGTGTGGTTTTGATTTGTATTTCCCTGTTAATGAGTGACATTGAGCACTGTTTCATGTGTCTGTTGGCCATCTGGATGTCTTCTTTGGAAAAGTGTCTATTCATGTCTTCTGTCCATTTCTTCACTGGATTATTTGTTTTTCAGGTGTGGATTTTGGTGAGTTCTTTATAGATTTTGGATTCTAGCCCTTTATCTGATATGTCATTTGCAAATATCTTTTCCCATTCTATCAGTTGCCTTTTAGTTTTGTTGATTGTTTCCTTTGCCGTGCAGAAGCTTTTTATCTTGATGAGGTCCCAATAGTTCATTTTTGTTCTTGATCTTCATGCCTTTGAAAATGGGTCAAGTAAGAAATTGCTGTGGCTGAGGTCACAGGTTGTTTCCTGCTTTCTCCTCTATGGTTTTGATGATTTCCTGTCTCACATTCAGGTCCTTCATCCATTTTGAGTTTATTTTTTGTGTGTGGTGTAAGAAAGTGGTCTAGTTTCATTCTTCTGAATGTTGCTGTCCAGTTTCCCCAGCACCATTTGTTAAAGAGACTGTCTTTTTTTCCATTGGATACTCTTTCCTGCTTTGTCAAGATTAGTTGGCCATACATCTGTGGGTCCAATTCTGGATTTTTTACTCCATTGGTCTATGTGTCTGTTTTTGTGCCAATACCATACTGTCTTGATTACAGCTTTGTAGTAGAGGCTAAACTCTGGGGTTGTGATACTTCCTGTTTTGGTTTTCTTCTTCAATATTACTTTGGCTCTTTGGGGTCTTTTGTGGTTCCATACACATTTATGATAGTTTGTTCTAGCTTTGAGAAGAATGTTGGTGCAATTTTGATTGGGATTGCATTGAATGTGTAGATTGCAGTTGAACAAATATGGGATTTTATCTAGTTCTTTGCAATTAAAAAGAAAATTGATATATATATTAAAGACATACTATCATTCTTAGGTAGATATCTACAGTCAAACTATACAAATTTTTATAAAGATATATTTTATCTCTATAAAAAACTACTAAGCTTCTTTATATAGAGGCTTTACTATTTTGCATTCTCACTAATAACATATGAGAGTTCTAGCATCCTCACTAGTATTTTTATTTACAGTATTGATACTGTTTTTGCTTTTTTTGTTGTGTTTGTGGTGATGAAGTTCAATTTATCAACATTTTTAAATGGATCATGCTTTTGGTGTCATATCTAAGAATATTTTGCCTAAAACATGGCCACAAGATTTTCTTCTGTTTACTCCTATGTTTTACATTTACATCTGTGGTGCATTTTGAGTTAATTTCTGTTAAATGTGAAATATGGGTCAAGGATACTTTGTACATGAATGTTCAATTTTCCAGCACCATTTGTTGAAAAGACCATCCTTTCACCAAAAATTATTTCACCTTTATCAAAAATCAATTGATCATATATGTTGGGTCTGTATCAGAACTCACTATTTTGTTCTACTTATCAATGTGTGCATACTTTTGACAATACTATACCACCTCAATTACTGTACTTCATATTAAGTATCAAGTGTGAATTCAGCTGTTTTATTCTTTTCCATTAAAACTTTAGAGTAATCTCTTTAATATCTTCAAAATATACTTGGATTTTTATTTAGATTACCTTGATCTGTAAGTCAATTTGAAGTGTACTAACAGTATTAAGTCTTCCAATCATAAACTTAGTATCTCTTTCCACTTGTTAGGTCTTTATTTCTTTTATCAGTGTTTTGTAATTTTTAGCAGACAGATCAAGACCATATTATGTTAGATTTTAGCTAAATCTTTTATTTTTGTGTGGTCTTGTAAATGATATTGTTTAAAAATGTTTACTCTTTCAAGTGTTTAATGCTATTATTTGTAAAAACAACTGATTTTTGTACTTTCGAGTTTATATACTGCCATCTTGCTAAATTTACCTATTCTAGGAGCTTTTTGTGTAGAGTCCCTGAGATTTATATGTTGACTATAAATAAGATTTTTTCCAACCTCTATTTTGATTTTTTTTCTTTCCTTACTGTACTATTTAGAATTTCCCTCATGTACTGAATGGGACTGAAGAGATTACTTCATTAATTTTTAAATCTTATTTTCTTCACATTTGAAAATTTCTACTCATCTTCAGTTTCACTGATGCTTTTATTCTGATACCTCTGTTCTGATATTGAGGCCATCTAACTTTTTAAAAAGTTTCAGATATATTTTCTAAAATTTTTTTTCATACTTTTTATGATTTATGTTTTTCTGCTATGAACTTATACTTTCCCTTAAAGAGCATTTAATCTTAATGGATGGTCACGATAGTCTTTGTGTGCTAATATCATTGTCCTGGCAATACTGGGTTGACAACTGATGGTCTTTGCACTTGATGATTAGTCAAATTTTTGTCTCCCAGTGCTTTGGTATAGCATGATTTCTATGGTACTCTGGCCATTTGTCAAATCCTCTGGAGAATGTTGTTTGTTGCATCATTGTTATTTTAAAATACAAATTACATGGCTAGTTCAGAAGGCAAGTTTTATTTCATCTTTAGCAGTAGTAGCTCCAATGTCAGTGCCTTCAAAATTTGTAGGTGTGCTATTCAGGAGTTCATCTGGGACTAAAATATTTGGTGGGTAGTTTAATTACAGTTCAATTCTCAAACACTGCACTCCGTGTTATTGGGTGTTAATCTTTGTGATGAGCCTAAGTCCATGTATTTGTTCATACATAGGGCTAGGGAATCTGATTTTGTAGCCTACTCTTCTTCAGTATTTCCTTCACAATTTCTGGTACACAGGGGCCTCATTACCCAGCTCTTTGGATAGAAATATAATTTCTCTCAGAATTTTAGCCCGTCCTCTCACACAACTATACATGATGGCATCCATCCTTGAGGGAAGGTATCAAACAATGAGAGAGAATAAAATAATGGTGATTCTTCACATAAAATGTGATATGATATGCTTCATATCACAGGGATTTCTGTTTCTCTGGCTAAAGACAAGTGTTTTCTCTCTTTAGGTGTTTTAGGAGCCCTTGTCATAGTACCATGGCAGTTTAGCTTTGTGAGAGGGGCTGGCCTGAAAGTAGGGATCAGAGAAAAAAATATTTTTCTCTCACCTCTGGGATCTCAAATTCCCTTTCTTTCTGGTCTCTTGGAAAGACAGAAGGGCTTCCTCTAGAAGATTTTGTTCTCTGACTTCAGTTCAGTTTGAACCACACTCAGGTGAAACAAGCCAGGTAAGAAAGAAGGCAGTCAACAGAAATCTGACCTCTCTACCAGTCAGTCTGCAAGTGCTGACTTTTCACCCAATCTATTTGTTACTGTTCACTTTTGAGAGTTCTGGCATAGTTACTTTTTGTACTGTGTCCAGATTTTTAGTTGGAAAGTGGTGGCAGGGCGATAGGATGTAGTGGGTTTGTCCCATCTTAGCCAGCACCAGAAGTCAGAAAACACAGGTGTAAATCTACTGATAGCCAGGATTTTACTTAAGAAGCCAAGTGGAATCTGATCACATATATTTCACTTGTTAAGGATACAAGCTATGAATATATATTATAAAAATAAGGTATTATGGTTTATTAGCTATGTGCTAGAATCTATTGTATGTAAAATAAATGTAAATATTACGAATAATAGTGTTCTAGTATAAGATAAGAACATGTGAAGGTGAAGATGAAGAAAGGTCTGAGATCTCGTAATGTCACTTGACTTTGGAAAGAGCTGTATTCAAACCTCAGTCTGTTTATAAACCTGGGCTCATAAACACTATGCAATATAGGTTAGGAAAGGCCATTTATTTTATGATTTAAGAATTTGTGATTCTTTAAGAGACGAGCTGAGAAAGGAGGAAATATGAAGATATACAGGCATTCATTTAGGTATTCATTTGCAAAAGTTTTTGAGTAGTACCTTTAAGATACCTGTTAATATCGTGTGTATTATAAGCCATGAATCCTGTTCTCACAAAGCTCATTTTGTAATAGAAAAAGTAAGTTTGTCAATCAGTACATAATTACAAAACAATATGATTAGTACTATGGTAATGTTAAATGTAAGTTTCAGAAATAGGCTGGGTTGGCAAAGGTTATCCCTCTCTGGGAAGGGAAAGAAAGAAAAATTTTTGTCAAGACTTAAGGCTTAAAGAATGATAAAACAAGTGATCCAGAGGGAAGGTCATGTCATCTAGAAGGACTAACAGTGTAATGGCATGACAAGAAAAAGAACTAACATTATTTCTATTCATGACAAGAGATAAGTGACCAGGCTTGTATTAGCTAAATTGATATCACATTATTAGTGTGAGGTCCATCAAGTCACTATTTTAGGACAAATTTCAGTGAAGCAAATGGCATCTGGTTACCTATTTCCAGGAGTAGAAAGCCGAACACTTCTGCCTGTTGGTATTAGACTGAATAATGAAAACACAATGTGATCCAGTGATCCAGTACTGGATGTAACAGTGCTGTACTCAGAGAAGCCACAGAGCAAGAGCAGCTTCCGCAGTGCGCATTCGTCCCCTGTGACCAGCAGGTCCCTTTTGGCAGCCAACACAGGCAGTTGACCTACAAGCATTGTTTTTGTATAGCACTAGGATTCCATCCTCTTTTCAAAGGGGACAGGGGTAGCAGCACGGTTGGCTAAGTGCCTTATACTTAAACAGAACAAAGTAGTAGACACCGAATCTGAAACATAGAAAGATATTCCCACACAGGGTGATGAGTCCAGCACAGGATATGAGGGCTTGTTATCTCTTGGCAAGCTAGTGTGCTAGGCGCTTCCTAATGTGGCCAAGAGGGGTGGAAACACTGTGCTTATGAGACTGCCTTTCGTAGTCTTTCAATGCTAAAAATGGCTTCATCATTATTTATCTGAACTCTTTTTTTTAAATTAAAAATTGGTTTAGGATCTAAGCTTTATATACTTATTTGGCCATGATGGGAGTCTCAAACATAGAAGTCTGGTGTTCTGACACCAAGCTCAGAGCTTTGTCTCCTGCATGGTATTTTATGTTTATTATTTTTTGGCCATTTGTAACTTCCAAATGGAAAGTCAAAGAGAATCCTAAGGATTATTATATTAATTAACATTTATTTAGAATCTGAATATGGAATATGGTTCGATTCAATTTCCTTTTGGAAATGTCTGACGACTTACCAGTGCTGTTGCCTTGAATATAAAATCAAATGCTTATTCTACAATCCTATAACTATGAACTCCTAGGCAATGAAAAACTCTGACTAAAGGATTTAACTAGCTATTTCCAATGGAATGAATAGATTGCTCATCAGAATAAATACACTTGGGTTTTAATATAAAGGCTTTATTTTTATTATCCTCTGTAGTTTTGAAAACTCTAACTTAGCTTTCCTCTTTTTCTTGTTGTACAGCTGCTATATACTTAACCCCTTAAAAATCCCTGACCATTTCCCTGAAGGGGATAGAGTCAGTGGACTGAATAGGATTAGCATCAAAAGTCACCACTGCTTTCCCAAGCAGAGTTTAAAAATAGGATCATTGAATAATAAGGGATTTAAGTCTCAACCAAGCAGGGTGCGGAAGGAAATTATTTGGATTTAGACCAATAGAGATTAGAGTGTGATTACAGACTACCATGTCCTTTATATCAGATTAAGGGACTTGAAAGAGAAGACTTGCAGGAAAAAAAGTCGGGTCACAAAATTTTCCACCTGCTTCCCTAAATCAATCACAGAAAGATCACTCTCTCTATACGTTTCTGAGTCTGAGGGTACTGACTGAAGCAAACATAAAGTGGTGAAAGTGTGGCAGTATAACAGTGTGAGGTTTAATGAAAATTACCTTTGGAGAATAGTCAATATACGTATCAAGAAACCATGACAGGTAACCAATAATAATATTTTATCTTTAAAAAATCAAATTCCAGGGAAGAAAATGCATCATATTCAGCCAAAATTCATTCATTCTTAGAATAAGGCATTTGTAGTTAATATAGAATTAACAGGGACAAATAAGAAAGATTTTTCTTCAATGTGAGATTAGTTTACATGGATTATTCAAAGCTTGGATAAAAAGAAGAATTCCTTTTTAATTTTGCTAAGGTATAGTGAGGGAAGAAAAATGCCTATGTAAAATCGTTTCTAACAGGTGTCCCAATCAAACTGAAGTAGGTGTCTGTTTATCCTAGCAATCGTTTATTAAAAGGGCAATTAGTAATAAGGGGAAATCAGGTAGCATGTACCACCTAAGTGTCAGCAAGTATGGAGAAAAGTCATTTTTAAATTGCAAAGCATTTTACTTACATAAACTTCAAAATGTTGGAAACATTTTGCATAATCTACATGGTTTCCTTTATGAAGATAATAAGAGTGCTTTGAAAGAGAACTTGTTAAAAATCTATTTGAACTAGGAGATGATGAATTCTTGATGTATATTTTGAAAAAAAGTACAAGTTAAACTGACATTTGAACATATTTTCTTCTACCTGAAATCCCACTTCTTCTGAAATCTGTAGAAAACTTCAGAGCAGCAGCAGCAAGAAGGATACGTGTCTGTTAGCTCTTTGTTATATATTTGATAGTGACTTTTTATTACATACCTATAGATTTAATTTTTAGATAATTAAAAAAGGGAATATAATTGAAAATGATATCACATCAACTTTTGTATAAAGGCAAGAACAAGTGATACTGTCATGTGATAATTGTTCAGTGTTTATTGTTTTATCAATAATTTCAGATTCTACTATGGGCCTCTGAAAGCATTAGTATAATTGGTAAGAATTTACTAAACTATAGTAATTTATATTACTCTGAAATTGAACTGGAGAAAGTCTAATCATATTTATTATAATGAAAAAACAACTTTAAAAATTGGATAGATCATTGACCTAGATTAACTACTTTAGTAACTCCACATGGGTAAGTAGATATGGTATGTAAATACATATACATGTATATTGTTCAGAGATAATATAGTCGGTATAGAGGGCTATAAAACCCTATTGAAATAAGATCGACATACAAAAAAGCTGGACCTATTTAATGCATACAACATGATGAGTTGGGAGAGGAACCCTGAAACTAACACTATTAATTAACCTGTGCAATAAACCTAAACATTGCCTCCAAATGTTTCCTCTCACCCTCTTTAGATCAAAATCAGTATTCTTTCATTGTTTACAAGTTTCCATATAATATCAATATTGTATTAATTCAGTAAATAGTTCTAAATATGAATCACTACATCAAACTATCCATCTTTCATACAGCATTGTTTATCTCTGTGAAGTAAATTCCATTGTTATCATTTTTTTCAGTGTCCTGAAATTAAATTTTTAACAGTGTCAAATGGGAAAAAAAAGACACTACTTTGAAAATATTTGTCACTTATCTGTTTCATTGGGTAACAGGTTACTATAATAGGAAAAATATGAATTATGTTAGACCTGTCTCTAGGACATAGTAAGAACCAAATTGTTGGCAAATGTTATTATTTTCATTCATCTAATTTTTTCCACTTTAAAATTGGGGATAATAGTATTTAATTATGTGATATCTTTTGGAACAAGTGGTTGATGCGTGCATTGAAATTCTCATACTTATTGAGCTATATTAAGCAGTAAATAAAATACAGTTTGATAAAGACTGCCAGTTAATGTGTTCACAGAGAATAGAGAAAGGCATCATTTTGCATGTGTTGCAAAGACTTTTATCAATGTGTTGGATTTAGACATGATAATATTGAATGGAATTTAGACATGATAATATAGAAGGGAATTAATGCTTACAAAGTCTGAGGTTGGGTGTTTGGAAACAGAAATGGTTAATAAGGATTTGAGAAAGATAAAAATATTAAATTAGTTGTTAAATCTGATAAGGCAACATGTTTTGAAAGCCAGTTAAGCAGGTTGATTTTGCCCATATTTTACTAAAATTTTATTTTGTGGGACAAGCTTTTCCTAAGTAAAATTTCACATTGTCATTAGATAAAATTTTCAAATGTTCTGAGGATTATATTGATTGTGAGAAAAATCACCGTGATGAATTTAAGGCATTAAAAAAGGGCATAAGTACGTACCTGTCAAGAGCCTGATATATTAGGCAAAGTATTTTATTTGTGTTTCTTTACCAATTAGATCTTATGTTTAGAGCCAGAAAAATTTCAAAATACAGAGATTTAATGTTTTTGGAATCAAATCTCCTGATATGTATTTTAAATTGTTTTAAATTCCTATGTCTTGTTCGGAAAGGAACCATTGCCAGACATAGAATCAAAAAAAAAAAAAACAAAACAGTTTATCAAAAACTGTTGCCTACTTGGGCTATGTTGCTATTCTCCTCAATTGCAGGGTTGGTTATTTTGATTAATGTTGAGAGGCTGTGAAAATGACTTCCCTAGAAATCTTGACTGGGCTAGAAACCCATCTGTCTTACATGGCTTACTTGTAGTCCTGCCTGGAGGCAAAGGATAGATAACCTGAAATAGAATGAGAGACCCAAAGGAGAGGATTAAGTCACTAGATTAGTGGTGACCATATGCTCTCTAGAAGGTTTATGAAATTGCTCATTTCCATGGGAAAAGATATGTTTTCTCAGTGGCCTTAAAGTTTAGTAAGAGAACAATGCCACCAGCGTCCTTTAAAATGCCATTAAATCCACTAGAGCAAGTAAGCTTTCAAGGAGAATATTTTTGTTTCAGATATATGAACATGCTAAACTATTATGAAAAATACTTTACCTTTATCTTATCTCTTCCCCCCATTTTTCTTTGCAGTTCTCCTTTCTTTCCTTGCTTCCCTACAAAATATTTTAGAATGCTTCACTAATGCTTTTTTCTTTTCCAGTTGCTAGGTTTTATTGGATTGCTTAGCAGTAACAGAACATCATAAAAAGAAATAAAACTCTTTTTCAATTCAAGGCACACTATCTTGTTTACCTCAATTCTTACACTTTTCCTGTTAGTAACAAAAAGGTTTTAAACATAAACCAAAACTGATTGAGTTACTATTCTAAAAGTAATTCCATGCTACTAGAAAATACTGTGCTATGTAGTTAGAAAATGTTTTTTTAAAGTCATCTTTGTGTTTAATCTCTCCTTTACTAAACCTAAATATAGAGCTTTCTTTACTCTTGCTGAAAATGTATTTATTTTTTTATGAGGCCATGAACTCAAAGGATATCAATTCTTAAACTGGAAAAGGTCTACCCAAAGAGCTTGGTTTTATATATATTTTCTGTCTCTCTCTGTATTGGCACTTAAATGACATTATTCTATTAAGGTATAATATGAATTAGTATTCTTGAGTCATTTATGAGAATTCATTGCTATCTAATTGCTCTTGCCTTCACATCACTGTTTCTTCTGATTTTCCTTAGACTATTCCTTCAGCCTGGAATGTTCAACTCTATCCTATCCGTGTTTCATTGCCACATTCCAAATGACACCTCCCTTATATATGGTGCTTTTTGTGAGACCCTTCCCCATAAGCTCTCTGAAAAATTGAGAAGAAAGTACTATAACATATCCAACAAAGCGCTTTGTCAGGGAGTTCGTTTCTTTTTAGTTTGGAATATATTAGGGCATGTAAGCCCGAAACTCTTTGAGGTCAGGGACAGTTTCATATTTATGTACATGAGACTGAGAATAGAACTTTTAGTACCATGTGCATAGGTGTTTAATGAATATTTATTGGGCAAATAGATGAAATACCTTATTCTAGATCTGGAATATGGCAGTTTTGCTTTCTGTTACAAAGTCTTTGTTATAGTAAACTGGGTCTAAGGAATGCATTTTCTTCTTCCTTCTATCTAAAATGAGGTAATGGTCATTTCTTAATGGTTTTTGCTTAGTTAAATAGAAGTTTCCGTTTAACCAAGTCATTTCTGTTTAAACAAACAAACAAAACATCACTGCAACTAGTGAAAACCAAGACTTACAATTTCCTCTATATTGATATGCTAAGAAAAAAATTAACCAATTTTGATATCATAACAGCTAGCACTCTTGTAGTACTTATATTGTCCCACGAACTTTGCATATCCAACCCATTTACCCTCCCAAAAGCTCTGTGAAAAACTGAGTGGCAAAGAGCTCCTATTTCCTGCCTAGTGTCAGACAACGAGCAGGTATAAGGGCAGGGGCTTGGACTAAGTTAATGTGGCTCTAATGGATAGTAAGGGTACATAATAAAAGTTCCAGCAAAATATACGTAATACATTTAAAAAATGTGCTTCTGTTAAATACCACAACTGTAGGATGCAATCCAGATAAAGCTAAGTCATATCTATTTCTGAAGAATTCAAAGTTTGCTTTAATTGAAGTTTAATGATTAAAAAATACATAGGTTAAGATGAAGATGTCTAAACATGTTAGTCAAGGTTTACTAATTTTACTAGTAGTTTTTTAAATTTTTATTTTATTTTTTTCTCAAGAGCGAGAGCATGGGGCAGAGGGAGAGAGAGTGAATTTGAAGCAGGATTTACATGGAGCCCCATGCAGGGCTTGATCCCATGACTCTGGGATCACGAACTGAGCTCAAATGAAGAGTCAGAAGCTCAACCGTCTGAGCCACCCAGGGGCCCCATAATTTTACTAGTATTTTAAACATAACCTTTCTTCTTATTTCATCCTAGATCTTAACCTTGTTCTTATTTCTCTTCTATGAGTGTTTTTTTTTATGTGATTAATACTATTTTCTGAAGGCTTATCATTGAAATGTTTTATTCAATAGTCATTCCCATGTTTTTATGGAGTACCAAGCATATGTTAAATTTGTTATTATTCATGGAGCTTTTCATACAAACATTAACAGTACATTTTCAGACCATAAAATTCAGACACCTTGGGGGCAGTGAATGACACTGGAATTTGTCAAATTTAGTTACTTTTAGAGACAAGGAGACTGAGATCTGAAGAGGCTATGTGACTTGACCAATGTCACTCAGCAGTACGTGACATGATGTAAGTCAAGTCACTGGAGGCCATTTAATAGACTTATACACTACAATTAAGCTGGGCTGACTTTTCTTTTGCCTTGTTTTATACCTTTCCTAGTTTGCCAGTTTCTCTTACTTGTGCATTGAATGTGCTTTTTTCTTGTCATAGGAATATAACCCCATTAATTTACTATGGATATCATATAAGCATACCATTTGTATTTATGAACTTATGTAATGAGGTAGATATGTGAAAATTCTTTTTCGTTCGGAGTGCCAAACTTCTGCCAGAAAGCTACTCCACCAATTTACCATGTGCCCTAACATTCAACATCAATTTAGGAGAGAGGACTAAACCTTTTCTGGTAGTGAAATTTTAAAGTGTTGTTTGGTTTTGCTTGCATAGTACATAAAACAGGGGTGTTTCCTAGAAGGAATTTTATCTGAATACTTGAGAAAAAAAAATTCAAGCTCAAAGCGTGCCAAATCCTATGGTAAAGGGTGGTAAAGTAATGCGATGTATAATTAGGGAAAATAGATGAAGTAGAGAGACATTATTACTCTCATCAGAATTAGAAATTTCTGCTATTTGAACAGGGAAGTAATTTTATTATATGAACCATTAGAAGGAATAACTAAAGCGAAGACCTAGAAGGTAGTGCTTTTAGCTTAAAGTTAGTAAAGTTCTCTGATGATCTGCCCTATACTAGATACTTTTATTTAACACTTCTGCACTGAGAGCAAAGAAGAGTCTTTGCATGGATTCTAGGATTCCAGATTAAAGCAATAGTGATTTCTCTCTCATCCTGTACATATAGCAAACTATACCTTCCATGTTTTTCCTTATGCTTTTCACGGCTTCAACCTGCTGATTAGTGGTTCCATATCATTTCTAGGCATGACTGTTCCTTTTCTTCCTGCCCAAGCTGATCTTCTTTGTATCTACTGGCCTGCAGTGTCTATCACAGGACTATTGTTGACTTGGTGCAACATCTTTAGTTTATTTTAATTGCCTAACTGCCCATGCAAAGCTCCTTACACAGAGAAGCATGTACTTATATAAATAATTTAGTTATTTTAAAGAAGAGTTATTTTTTACTTACTGGTAAGCATGACCCAAATTAAGTTTGTTAAAGCATAACTGTGGTGATTTAATTTAACATTTGCATTTTCACAGTGGTGACCAGAGTTGATTTTCACATTTGTTTTTTTCACATGAATTGAATGGATAGGAGTTTATATAAACAAGAATATACAGTACAAAAGAGACAATATGAAAGTGACTGGATGTATTTTTAATAAACCAAATGTAGATATTAATGATTACAGCACACTGCTGTCTTATTAAAGAAGTTATTGATTTATATTTCCTGCTTTACTTATTGACAACCATCAATCTTCTGCTGCTACATAATCTAGGTTACTATAACAAATATCTCCTATCACCCAATCTCCCACAAGGTGAATATAATTGCATTTCATGCTGATTGAAAGGTTTGTAAAGATCTTTGTTCTCAGGAAGTTTATAATGCATAAGAGACCTAAACCTTTGTTATTAAGGATAGACAATCTTTCATTATGAATATTACTTTGAACAAAGAACACTCTTAAGTTATAAAAAATTGCTTTCTTAATGTTGCCTTTTCCATTCTTTTCCTCTCATCTTTTATTTTTTGCCTCAATTAAATCCTCCTCTGGACTTTGCAAACCCTTCTGTCAAACCAATCATGAGGGTACAGAATGCCCTACTCCATGTTTTTTTTTGTTTTTTTTTTAATTTCAGTTAACATACAGAGCAATATTGGTTTCAGGAGTAGAATTCAGTGATTCATCACTTACATATAACACCCAGTACTCATCACAAGTACCCATCTAGCCCATCCCCCTCCTACATCCCTCCATCAACCACCAGTTTGTTCTCTATCATTAAGAGTCTCCTGTGATTTGTTTCCTTCCCTCCTCTTCCCATATGTTCATCTGCTTTGTTTCTCAAATTTCACAAATGAGTGAAATTATATGATATTACTCTTTCTCTAATTGACTTATTTTGCTTAACATAACACATTTTACCTCCACCTGTGTCATTGCAAATGGAAAGATTTCATTCTTTTTGATGGCTGCCCTTCTCTCATACTCATCATTTTTCCTTTCTCTCTTTCTCCTCTAATTAATAATAAAGTAAATATATACCTAAGGTCTCTCCCCTTCTTTCCTTCACCAATTATTTACTTTTTAATGACTCGTACCTTCAATTCAGAGCTACAGCAATCTTTCCTCTCCCACCCCGGCTCCTTCTTGTTTCTCTTAATATTTCCTGATGCTAATTTTCCAATATCCATTTATCTAGGGTGAAAGACTCTAAGCAGTGCAATATTCCTAAATCATGATAATCTGAATATGGAGAACTACCATAGTAAGGAGGCATAAATTATAAAATAGTAGATTCAAAGTATGAGGTAATGAAAGGAGGTTTCATGTATATCTGATCAAATTAAGTTCAGATCTTCCTAAAGCTATTATTAGGGCTTATGGCTTTTCAGAAACAGAGATAAGAAAAGTAAAGTCAACTATTTAGGCAAAATGCTCATGCTGGAAATGCAGCTGTAGAGTAAAACCTCAATTCCTCACTAAATACCATAAGCTAATGTTCTGCCCCGTATTGTTTTGCTTCTCTTCAAAGAGTGGCTTCCTTATTTCTGCTGCAGATTTTTTCGTTATTCTGCTTATATAATGAGTTACATATTAACATCAGTTAATATTCCAACCACAATTGTGTAATATCTGTATTGTTTCTCTCATCTAGCATGACAGTTGGAAATGTAACTGTATATACACTATAAACACTTTATACAAAAATATATATGTGATATATATATATATATATATATATATATATATAAATTGTAACTTTATGCCTTAACACCTCCTTAGAGGAAAAGACAGATGTTTTCATACAGCAGTTCAATAACCACTGTATAACAATAATTATTTTTAAGTATAGTTCCTTCATAAGCTGAAAGGCAGAAGCTAAAGGCTTACATTCATTCTGTTAATTCTAATTCACATCTTTGAATGGTTTAAATCTGTCTCAGCTAGTCTAGTATCCACCTTTAAAGATAAATCCATATTTTGTAATAAAATAATTTTGCCTACATCTTCAAGGTCATTTCAGAAATTAACTTTGCTCACAGAAAGAAACGGCTTTGGCTGCATGGGATGGTTTCATTACAATCTATAGTCTTTACATATAGAGAATGTAATTACCTCAGAACACCTTACTCAGTGTTGAATTTCAATAATGAATGCTAGCAAAAAATAGAACACAGTTTTCTAGGGTCAGCCTGAAAATGTAAAAGGAAAACATATACTATAGACACTGAAATATTCTCTATGCCTACATGAGAAATACATAATTGAATTTATTTCCCTCCCTTGTGCTTTTCATCTGATGAGAAGGCCTGATTTATATATATTATCTGATGTTTTCCATAATATTAGTTTAATATAACAGCTATGGCAATCAAATCTCATAGGTATTAAGTGATAAAGATGAGACAAATGATACAATTTGTAGAGCTTCCACAGTGTCATTTAGAGATGAAAATCATGAGTTTTGACCTCATTTTCATGAATTGTTGATTGAGTCTGTATCTGTGAAAAATCTATCTTATCTATTAATGACTCTCTTTTGATACAAATGTGTAGTGGAAGTGCACTGCAAAAGTAAATATATGTTTGGAACAATATCATAAGCCTTACAACGTGCAGAAGCAACAAAATAATTAGTGGTGTTGAAAATAATTATGCCATTTAAAAATATTGATGGTTGTTTAAACAAATACACTATTATGTGCTTTATAATGTGCTTACCTTACAGTTTTCTATTTAGGGTTTTTTTCTCCCCTTCAACTTCTCCATGATATGGTACAATTAGTTAAACTATTTGATTTAATGTCTTGAAAATCTAAGTACTTTTGGGCATCATAGACGGACTATGTTGCATTGAGATCTTTCCTCTTCATTAAACATTTTATACCTTATGAAAACTCTGTGTTCTATAGGGATTTCTCATCATTTAATTATAGTAGAGTTCCCATCTTTGATTTTATAAGTTCCATAAGAGAAATGAAACATAAGTAATTTACAAAATATTGCATTCAATATTTGTAATTATAGAAACTTTGGAGTTTCCAATCTCTGAAAAAAATGTAGTAAAACTACAAATATGATAGTGTACTATTTCTCACATGAAAAGAATAAGTATAATCTTGCAAAGAAACTTACCAACAAGAAGCATTTCTAAACTATAATGCAGAGTAGCATGCTCTTGGTATTTTCAATTTTTAACCCCTCACTTGGGCATTCTTCAAGGAGGCAGACAGGGTTGGAGCAAAATAATTGCACTGGAGTTTAAGAGACCTATGGAATTCCAAAATATTTTTCCCTTGAGTATTTAATTTAGGTAAGAATCTGCAATATAGCCAAAGTATTTTATGCCAAAAATGTATCATTCTTTGGCTTCATTAGAAGCAGAGATAAAAATTAGAAATCTTATCTAGGTGAATGCATCCCTTCATAGTTAGTTATCTGTGAGTTACTTCCTTCAAACAAGAAAACTGAACTGAAAATAGAATGGTCTATTGTAGTTTACAGCATCTTTGCTACCAAACTAAAGTTACGTTTCCAGGAAAACTGAGATAGAAATTTACTACTAGGCAAGAAGTTACTGCCTAGTACACAGCCACAGGGCTGTGTTTCTTTATAACGAAGACTATGAGGAATATCAAAAATTTGCCATTACAAGAAGCAAATACATATTTTGACACAGATCATTTTATTCCTTTGTTCAGAACCCTCCAAATTCTCTCCTCTCAATCAGACTAAAAGTCAAAAGCCTCCCAACCCATTTACACTTTACCCCCTATCCATCCTCTAGCAACACATTCTTTGTTCCCTCTCCCATCCACATTTACCTCTTAGTTGCTCCTTGAGTTCAGTTTTGTATCCTACTTAAAATGGTTGCAAAATATTGTACCCTAGAACTTAGTGGAGTAAAACAACTGTTTATTAAGGTCACAGATTTTGAGGATCATGGATTTGGAGAGAGCACTGCAGAGATGGCTTTTCTCCATAATGTAGGAGTCCTCAGCTAGAAGATACTGGGGCTGAAGGCTGAAATCATTTGAAGACTCATGTATCTGGCAACTGATCATCATATGATCTGGGGGCCTTGCTTCTCTCCACGTGATCTTCTCCATGTAATCTCTGCATGTGGGATAGTTCAAGAGTCCTCACAGCATCATTCTTTGCTAATAGTGAGAAAGACAATGTTGGAGAATCCACAGTTCTTAATGTGGTTTCTCTTGTGAAGACATATAGCATCACTTCTTCTATATTTAAGCAATTATGACCTCTGGACCAAGTACAAGGATAGGACTTGAAACTTCTGTTTTTCAACATCATAAATAACCTCGATAACATTGTTCATCTTACTTCAAATTCAAATAATTGGCATAGTTAGCATTACAAGAGAAACAGTGTTGGCTATCTTCTCTTAGGTTCGGTGACCACACATATTTAAATATGTGTCCTTTGCGGAGAGAGGGCAAGATGGCGGAGAAGTAAGGAACTCCGTACTTGCACTTGCGCCCATACATCACACAGAAAAGATATGAAGCCATTGGAAACCTTACAAACCTGAGAGATTGGGAGAAAAAGGATGCAGAATCCACTGAGAGAGCCCTCTAACCTGAGTGCGAACCGGGGAAGATAAAATCGGGCCGGGATCGGAGACTCCAGGGTGGGAAACGATCCCCCTCTACCCTCTACGGGGAATGAGAGGGAAAAGGAGAGAGTCTGAAACAGAAAAACCTCCACTAAGGGGGGAAAAATCCTCCGCTTGGTGCATAGAAAGACCGTACTTGCCAAATACCTGCACACCAGGTCCCCTCGTGCCAACTGGTCC